>NC_042971.1:61655606-61663106 GCF_901001165.1 Salmo trutta
TCATAGTGTGTGTGTGTCGTTATCAGTGTGTGTGTGTGTGTCGTCATTATAGTGTGTGTGTGTGTGTGTGTGTGTGTGTGATAATGTGTGTGTGTGATAATGTGTGTGTGTGTCATCATAATGTGTGTGTGTGTGTCATCATAATGTGTGTGTGTGTTTGTCATCATATTGTGTGTGTCATCATAATGTGTGCGTGTGTGTGTGTGTGTCGTCATAGTGTGTGTCATCATAATATGTGTGTGTGTCGTTATCAGTGTGTGTGATAATGTGTGTGTGTGTGTGATAATGTGTGTGTGTGTGTGTGTGTCATAGTGTGTGTGTGTCATCATAATGTGTGTCATTGTGTGTGTGTGATCATAATGTGTATGTGTTTGTCATAATGTGTGTGTGTCATCATAGTGTGTGTGTGTGTGTGTGTGTGTGTGTGTGATCATAATGTTTGTGTGATATATTTTCAGAGGACAGAGTGGTAGCAGTATCAGTCACTGGGATACTGAAGGTGTGGATCATCACACAGGATGTCAGCAGGATGCAGGTAGAGTGGGACTGAGTCACATCAGACACTACTGGATATTGTTGTTATCATGCTGTTAGCTACCACACAATACTCATATTAACCAGGATTTGTTCCAGATAATATCATGACTATTGGGACTAATTAGAGTAACTGGGACACACTCAGGGCGAACCAATTGTAAGGGATAAGGAGGATGCAAATGAATACTCAAGTTCAGTCACCTCTAAGTGTGTGTTTCTCTTCCTGTCCCCAACAGGATCTGGATCCAGTGGTTAAGGAGTAGTCTAAGCCCATCTACTGTGGGGGCTGTCAGAGCATCTCCTTCTGCAATTGCAACACAGCTCTCTGCTGGTGGTCTGCTCAAAGTACAGAAGGGTAAGATGCAAGATCCCATGCTCCCTGGGTCTCCCTTACTGCCCAGGTTGGAAAACCCATTCACTGTGATCTGTAGACCTAGTGCCCCTGGTAGACCTAGTGCCCCTGGTAGACCTATTACCCCTAGTGCCCCTAGTGCCCCTGGTAGACCTAGTGCCCCTGGTAGACCTAGTGCCCCTGGTAGACCTAGTGCCCCTGGTAGACCTAGTGCCCCTGGTAGACCTAGTGCCCCTAGTAGACCTAGTGCCCCTAGTAGACCTAGTGCCCCTAGTAGACCTAGTACCCCTGGTAGACCTAGTGCTCCTAGTAGACCTAGTGCTCCTAGTAGACCTAGTGCCCCTAGTAGACCTAGTGCCCCTAGTAGACCTAGTAGACCTAGTGCTCCTAGTAGACCTAGTACCCCTAGTAGACCTAGTACCCCTAGTACCCCTAGTACCCCTAGTACCCCTAGTACCCCTAGTACCCCTAGTACCCCTAGTAGACCTAGTGCCCCTAGTAGACCTAGTACCCCTAGTACCCCTAGTAGACCTAGTGCTCCTAGTAGACCTAGTGCCCCTAGTAGACCTAGTGCCCCTAGTGCTCCTAGTAGACCTAGTAGACCTAGTACCCCTAGTACCCCTAGTAGACCTAGTAGACCTAGTAGACCTAGTACCCCTAGTAGACCTAGTACCCCTAGTAGACCTAGTGCCCCTAGTAGACCTAGTGCCCCTAGTAGACCTAGTGCCCCTAGTACCCCTAGTACCCCTAGTAGACCTAGTGCTCCTAGTAGACCTAGTGCCCCTAGTAGACCTAGTACCCCTAGTAGACCTAGTACCCCTAGTAGACCTAGTGCCCCTAGTAGACCTAGTACCCCTAGTAGACCTAGTACCCCTAGTACCCCTAGTACCCCTAGTAGACCTAGTACCCCTAGTAGACCTAGTGCCCCTAGTAGACCTAGTGCTCCTAGTAGACCTAGTGCCCCTAGTAGACCTAGTGCCCCTAGTAGACCTAGTGCCCCTAGTAGACCTAGTGCTCCTAGTAGACCTAGTGCCCCTAGTAGACCTAGTGCTCCTAGTAGACCTAGTGCCCCTAGTAGACCTAGTACCCCTAGTAGACCTAGTGCTCCTAGTAGACCTAGTGCCCCTAGTAGACCTAGTACCCCTAGTACCCCTAGTACCCCTAGTAGACCTAGTACCCCTAGTAGACCTAGTACCCCTAGTAGACCTAGTACCCCTAGTACCCCTAGTACCCCTAGTACCCCTAGTAGACCTAGTGCCCCTAGTACCCCTAGTACCCCTAGTAGACCTAGTGCTCCTAGTAGACCTAGTACCCCTAGTAGACCTAGTACCCCTAGTAGACCTAGTACCCCTAGTAGACCTAGTACCCCTAGTACCCCTAGTACCCCTAGTAGACCTAGTAGACCTAGTAGACCTAGTACCCCTAGTAGACCTAGTACCCCTAGTAGACCTAGTGCCCCTAGTAGACCTAGTGCCCCTAGTAGACCTAGTGCCCCTAGTACCCCTAGTAGACCTAGTGCTCCTAGTAGACCTAGTGCCCCTAGTAGACCTAGTACCCCTAGTAGACCTAGTACCCCTAGTAGACCTAGTGCCCCTAGTAGACCTAGTACCCCTAGTAGACCTAGTACCCCTAGTACCCCTAGTACCCCTAGTAGACCTAGTACCCCTAGTAGACCTAGTGCCCCTAGTAGACCTAGTGCTCCTAGTAGACCTAGTGCCCCTAGTAGACCTAGTGCCCCTAGTAGACCTAGTGCTCCTAGTAGACCTAGTGCCCCTAGTAGACCTAGTGCTCCTAGTAGACCTAGTGCCCCTAGTAGACCTAGTACCCCTAGTAGACCTAGTGCTCCTAGTAGACCTAGTGCCCCTAGTAGACCTAGTGCCCCTAGTAGACCTAGTACCCCTAGTAGACCTAGTGCTCCTAGTAGACCTAGTGCTCCTAGTAGACCTAGTGCTCCTAGTAGACCTAGTGCCCCTAGTAGACCTAGTGCTCCTAGTAGACCTAGTGCTCCTAGTAGACCTAGTGCCCCTTGTAGACCTAGTAGACCTAGTGCCCCTAGTAGACCTAGTGCCCCTAGTAGACCTAGTGCCCCTAGTAGACCTAGTGCCCCTAGTAGACCTAGTGCCCCTAGTAGACCTAGTGCCCCTAGTAGACCTAGTGCCCCTTGTAGACCTAGTAGACCTAGTGCCCCTGGTAGACCTAGTAGACCTAGTGCCCCTAGTAGACCTAGTGCCCCTTGTACACCTAGTACCCCTAGTAGACCTAGTAGACCTAGTAGACCTAGTACCCCTAATAGACCTAATAGACCTAGTAGACCTAGTAGACCTAGTACCCCTAGTACCCCTAGTAGACCTAGTGCCTTTGATTATCATCAACTAGCATGGAATGCTAATCTGACCAGGATTATCATGAACTAGCATGGGTTGCTAATCTGACCAGGATTATCATGAAGTAGCATGGGATGCTAATATGACTAGGATTATCATCAACTAGCATGGGTTACTAATATAACTAGGATTATCATCAACTAGCATGGGATGCTAATATGACTGGGATTATCATCAACTAGCATGGGATGCTAATATGACTGGGATTATCATCAACTAGCATGGGTTGCTAATATGACTAGGATTATCATCAACTAGCATGGTTTACTAATATGACTAGGATTATCATCAACTAGCATGGGATGCTAATATGACTAGGATTATCATCAACTAGCATGGGATGCTAATATGACTAGGATTATCATCAACTAGCATGGGATGCTAATATGACTAGGATTATCATCAACTAGCATGGGATGCTAATATGACTAGGATTATCATCAACTAACATGGGATGCTAATATGACTAGGATTATCATCAACTAGCATGGTTTACTAATATGACTAGGATTATCATCAACTAGCATGGGATGCTAATATGACTAGGATTATCATCAACTAGCATGGGATGCTAATATGACTAGGATTATCATCAACTAGCATGGGATGCTAATATGACTAGGATTGTGCCTTTAGCTACTGGCTAATTAAAGAGAGTTGGTATGAAAACCAATAGAACAGGAGAGAAATAGTCTACTGGTTTCAATGTCATGGACGTAGTTCCCTCCACGTTTCTACGGTCAGATTTTTACTTTGAAGCAAGGTAAGACATGCCTAATAATATGAAGTAAAATGTTCAAACAATTAATTATATGTTTTCAAAATACATTCTGCCCATACTGCTGTTTAGAAGTAATAAAATACTTTTTGCACAACAAGACGCTGTCCACCCCATTTTAATAGAACATGCTCTCAATAGGTAGAATGAGAGCCACTGCCAGTATCAGTTTATTTAACTAGGTAAATCAGTTAAGAACAAATTCTTATTTTCAATGACGGCCTAGGAACAGTGAGTTAACTGCCTTTTTCAGGGGCAGAATGACAGATTTTTACCTTGTCAGCTGTGGGATTTGATCTTGCAACCTTTCGGTTACTAGTCCAAAGCTCTAACCACTAAGCTACCTGCCTCCCAGTCTTCTAACTAGATACCAAAGTGTCTTATGTTCTTAGTCAATGTTCTCTTTCTATCTTATATTGTGTGTTCTGTTTGCCTGGGTGTCAATCTGTTTATGCTTTCTCGCCAAACGTGACAATGTTTGGCGTGGCAATGTGTGACAAGGACATGGCAAGATGGCACAAACAGATGTGGGACCCATCAGGCTAGTGTGTTCTGTATTTTATTTAGGAGCTGCGTAGTTTTCTGTGTATAGATTTGATTAATGTGCTGTCTGTACCTTCTCAGTTTGTTGTTTTTGTTCATATTCTTTTCTTACCCTCGCCACACTGCCTCGCCCCTGATCCGAGGGCGTGTGCTCCTCAGATTGAGGAGTCTGGTGAGGGGGTAGACATGGTGGTGCTGTGCCACCCTGCCAGCGAGGTAGACATGGAGCTCTACACACCAGAGCTGCTATTCCACCAGCAGCCACTAGAGGCACCAGTAAGCTCAGTGCTGCAGCGTACGGATGGAGAGAGGCACACACTGGCTCTGTCCAGCAGGGGGAGCCATTAGCTCTGTTACAGATTAACTGCATGCACTCAGAGGTTCACAGAAGAAGCATACAGACCAGGATGGCAAGATGTGATAGCATATTGTTGTGGCACGGGGCAATTACACAATATTTAGTGCCCCATGCATAGTACGCTGGTGATTTGATCAATATCATATTTGATGTTGATGAATTTCACACTATAAATCGGTATCCTAAAATGTTACTAATATAGTCTTGCAGATGTCTTGTTGATGAAGACTGAAAACTGATCTGCAATACATTGATCTGAATTCTGATTGACTCCAATGCTTTAATTTATGTATTTTATTAGCAATCAAAATAAAATCTCCTAAACCCCATTTGGTCAGCTGAACAGTTATTGGTTGCCTGCCCCCTGTGATGTGTGCACCTCTACGATGCTGTTTTTCTGATTGGTCAGTTTCCTCATCTCACTCTGGCTCACCTGGTTCCATGCTCCTCCCACTAAAATCTCCAAACCATCAATCTCCCCTCATGTAGATCTTCATGCTACTTTTTCACTGAAAATCAGATCAAGACACAGATAAGGACATCGGATACATTCATAACAGGTAGCCTGTTTAGCATCTGATACATTCATAACAGGTAGCCTGTTTAGCATCTGATACATTCATAACAGGTAGCCTGTTTAGCATCTGATACATTCATAACAGGTAGCCTGTTTAGCATCTGATACATCCATAACAGGTAGCCTGTTTAGCATCTGATACATCCATAACAGGTAGCCTGTTTAGCATCTGATACATTCATAACAGGTAGCCTGTTTAGCATCTGATACATTCATAACAGGTAGCCTGTTTAGCATCTGCTACATTCATAACAGGTAGCCTGTTTAGCATCTGATACATTCATAACAGGTAGCCTGTTTAGCATCTGATACATCCATAACAGGTAGCCTGTTTAGCATCTGATACATTCATAACAGGTAGCCTGTTTAGCATCTGATACATTCATAACAGGTAGCCTGTTTAGCATCTGATACATTCATAACAGGTAGCCTGTTTAGCATCTGATACATTCATAACAGGTAGCCTGTTTAGCATCTGCTACATTCATAACAGGTAGCCTGTTTAGCATCTGATACATTCATAACAGGTAGCTTGTTTAGCATCTGATACATTCATAACAGGTAGCTTGTTTAGCATCTGCTACATTCATAACAGGTAGCCTGTTTAGCATCTGATACATTCATAACAGGTAGCTTGTTTAGCATCTGATACATTCATAACAGGTAGCTTGTTTAGCATCTGATACATTCAAACCAAACCAGTGGAAGAAGAGTGGAAGCCGTTCTTAGTGCTGTTCTTGTGTGGCTTCTTCCCTTTCTATTCTCTACCCTATTCCTTCTCCAACAAAAGTTCTCCAATAAGTTATTTCAGTTGTATTTTTTTATATACATTTGCAGAAATGTCTAAAACCTATTTTCGCTTTGTTATTATGGGGTATTGTGTGTAGATTGATGAGAAAATCAATTTTACAATAAGGCTGTAATGTAACAAAACGTGTAAAAAATGGAAGGGGTCTGAATACTTTCCGAATGCACAGTATGTCCACGTTAAGTAGATAATTATTAAGGAAGTAAGGACTTTTTGTATCGGGGGACAATGAGTGTCGAATTTAGTCAGGACAAAAATCATTTGCTATTTTAATACGAGAGGCTTTATTGGATCTAATTGAAGTTTTGTTTTGTTTAGGTTGTTACGAGTGTACTGATATAAGTAGGACACGTGACATCCCGACAACTTTGAGAAAAAACACCATCAGAGATGTCCCTGTTGAAATTCGAGATGTATCCACCAATCCGCAGAGAGGAATAGGCATGAGCTTGACAGCCCACCGTTCCTCTGACGTGGACAATAAATCCCATTTGTTAGGGTGGAGACACAAGCTTCTCATCATTTTTATCTAGTATCTCTGATATGTTTGTGTCCCAAATGGCACTCTATTCCCCAGTGGTGTAAAGTACTTAAGTTAGTTTTGGGGGGTATCTGTACTTTATTTATAGTTTTGACTACTTTCCACCACTACATTCCTAAAGAAAATGTACTTTTTAGTCCATACATTTTCCCTGAAACCCAAAAGTACTAGTTACATTTTGAATGTTTAGCAGGACAGAAAAATGGTCCCATTCACGCACTTATCAAAAGAACTTCCCTGGTCATCCCTACTGCCTCTGATCTGGAGGACTCACTAAACAGAGAACATCCCTGGTCATCCCTACTGCCTCTGATCTGGTGGACTCACTAAACAGAGAACATCCCTGGTCATCCCTACTGCCTCTGATCTGGCGGACTCACTAAACAGAGAACATCCCTGGTCATCCCTACTGCCTCTGATCTGGAGGACTCACTAAACAGAGAACATCCCTGGTCATCCCTACTGCCTCTGATCTGGTGGACTCACTAAACAGAGAACATCCCTGGTCATCCCTACTGCCTCTGATCTGGAGGACTCACTAAACAGAGAACATCCCTGGTCATCCCTACTGCCTCTGATCTGGAGGACTCACTAAACAGAGAACATCCCTGGTCATCCCTAC
>NC_042971.1:61668106-61785606 GCF_901001165.1 Salmo trutta
AAAATTGCCAACCCTCTTTTGATTGGACCCTTTTGAGATAAAAGTGCGGGGAATGGTCAAAATTGCGAGCTGTCGCATAATATGCCTGGCTTGGTTGATTTTTTTTTGCGTTTGAGTTATGTGATCGTGGTTTCCTGGAGGGACTGAGTGTCACATTCCTCATGATTCCTCTTCATGACTATACAAAGCCCTTTCTCTGGTCTAAGCCAGGTTACTCAGATGGGTCTGTTTGGTTCTGTATATAGATAATACTGTGTTCTCTACTTCCCTGTCCCTCCAGAGCTCCAGCTGTCCTCCACCATCTCCCTCCAGGAGGCCTTTGACAAGCTGGTTCCTCTGTCGGCAGGCATCATAGACCAGCTGAGTGTGACGCCCGGGTCAGAGGAGCCCATCAAGGTGACGGCCAGCGTCTACATCCCCTCCCAGGGCAGGCTGGTGTGTGGCAGAGAGGACGGAATCATCATCCTGGTCCCTGCCACACAGACCGCCATCGTACAGCTTCTGCAGGGAGAACACATGCTGCGTGGAGGTGAGGGGGTTAGGGGAGAGGGGTGTGGGGGTGTACATGCTGCGTGGAGGTGAGGGGGTTAGGGGAGAGGGGTGTGGGGGTGTACATGCTGCGTGGAGGTGAGGGGGTTAGTGGAGAGGAGTGTGGGGGTGTACATGCTGCGTGGAGGTGAGGGGGTTAGGGGAGAGGAGTGTGGGGGTGTACATGCTGCGTGGAGGTGAGGGGGTTAGGGGAGAGGAGTGTGGGGGTGTACATGCTGCGTGGAGGTGAGGGGGTTAGGGGAGAGGGGTGTGGGGGTGTACATGCTGCGTGGAGGTGAGGGGGTTAGGGGAGAGGAGTGTGGGGGTGTACATGCTGCGTGGAGGTGAGGGGGTTAGGGGAGAGGAGTGTGGGGGTGTACATGCTGCGTGGAGGTGAGGGGGTTAGGGGAGAGGAGTGTGGGGGTGTACATGCTGCGTGGAGGTGAGGGGGTTAGGGGAGAGGAGTGTGGGGGTGTACATGCTGCGTGGAGGTGAGGGGGTTAGGGGAGAGGGGTGTGGGGGTGTACATGCTGCGTGGAGGTGAGGGGGTTAGGGGAGAGGGGTGTGGGGGTGTACATGCTGCGTGGAGGTGAGGGGGTTAGGGGAGAGGAGTGTGGGGGTGTACATGCTGCGTGGAGGTGAGGGGGTTAGGGGAGAGGAGTGTGGGGGTGTACATGCTGCGTGGAGGTGAGGGGGTTAGGGGAGAGGAGTGTGGGGGTGTACATGCTGCGTGGAGGTGAGGGGGTTAGGGGAGAGGAGTGTGGGGGTGTACATGCTGCGTGGAGGTGAGGGGGGTTAGGGGAGAGGAGTGTGGGGGTGTACATGCTGCGTGGAGGTGAGGGGTGTAGGGAGAGGAGTGTGGGGGTGTACATGCTGCGTTGGAGGTGAGGGGGTTAGGGGAGAGGAGTGTGGGGGTGTACATGCTGCGTGGAGGTGAGGGGGTTAGGGGAGAGGAGTGTGGGGGTGTACCATGCTGCGTGGAGGTGAGGGGGTTAGGGGAGAGGAGTGTGGGGGTGTACATGCTGCGTGGAGGTGAGGGGGTTAGGGGAGAGGAGTGTGGGGTGTACATGCTGCGTGGAGGTGAGGGGTTAGGGGAGAGGAGTGTGGGGGTGTACATGCTGCGTGGAGGTGAGGGGGTTAGGGGAGAGGAGTGTGGGGGTGTACATGCTGCGTGGAGGTGAGGGGGTTAGGGGAGAGGAGTGTGGGGGTGTACATGCTGCGTGGAGGTGAGGGGGTTAGGGGAGAGGAGTGTGGGGGTGTACATGCTGCGTGTGTCTGTGGTAGCTGGCTCTTACCAAACTACATTTAATTGAATGCACTGATTGTGTCTCTGGATAAGAGCATCTGCTAAATGACTAAAATGTCTCCTCTCTCTGCAGGCTCACCGCACCCTGAGGGTTAGGGACTGTGTTACTATCTCCTCTCTCTATAGGCTGGCCCCCTCACCGTACCCTGAGGGTTAGGGTTAGTGACTGTGTTACTATCTCCTCTCTCTATAGGCTGGTCCCCTCACCGCACCCTGAGGGTTAGTGACTGTGTTACTATCTCCTCTCTCTGCAGGCTCACCGCACCCTGAGGGTTAGGGACTGTGTTACTATCTCCTCTCTCTGCAGGCTCACCGCACCCTGAGGGTTAGGGACTGTGTTACTATCTCCTCTCTCTATAGGCTGGCCCCCTCACCGTACCCTGAGGGTTAGGGTTAGTGACTGTGTTACTATCTCCTCTCTCTATAGGCTGGCCCCCTCACCGCACCCTGAGGGTTAGTGACTGTGTTACTATCTCCTCTCTCTATAGGCTGGTCCCCTCACCGCACCCTGAGGGTTAGTGACTGTGTTACTATCTCCTCTCTCTATAGGCTGGCCCCCTCACCGCACCCTGAGGGTTAGCGACTGTGTTACTATCTCCTCTCTCTATAGGCTGGCCCCCTCACCGCACCCTGAGGGTTAGTGACTGTGTTACTATCTCCTCTCTCTATAGGCTGGCCCCCTCACCGCACCCTGAGGGTTAGGGACTGTGTTACTATCTCCTCTCTCTATAGGCTGGTCCCCTCACCGTACCCTGAGGGTTAGTGACTGTGTTACTATCTCCTCTCTCTATAGGCTGGCCCCCTCACAGCACCCTGAGGGTTAGTGACTGTGTTACTATCTCCTCTCTCTATAGGCTGGCCCCCTCACAGCACCCTGAGGGTTAGTGACTGTGTTACTATCTCCTCTCTCTATAGGCTGGTCCCCTCACCGTACCCTGAGGGTTAGTGTTAGTGACTGTGTTACTATCTCCTCTCTCTATAGGCTGGTCCCCCTCACCGCACCCTGAGGGTTAGTGACTGTGTTACTATCTCCTCTCTCTATAGGCTGGCCCCCTCACCGTACCCTGAGGGTTAGTGTTAGTGACTGTGTTACTATCTCCTCTCTCTATAGGCTGGCCCCCTCACCGTACCCTGAGGGTTAGTGACTGTGTTACTATCTCCTCTCTCTATAGGCTGGCCCCCTCACCGTACCCTGAGGGTTAGTGACTGTGTTACTATCTCCTCTCTCTATAGGCTGGCCCCCTCACCGTACCCTGAGGGTTAGTGACTGTGTTACTATCTCCTCTCTCTATAGGCTGGTCCCCTCACCGTACCCTGAGGGTTAGTGACTGTGTTACTATCTCCTCTCTCTATAGGCTGGTCCCCTCACCGCACCCTGAGGGTTAGTGACTGTGTTACTATCTCCTCTCTCTATAGGCTGGTCCCCTCACCGTACCCTGAGGGTTAGTGACTGTGTTACTATCTCCTCTCTCTATAGGCTGGTCCCCTCACCGCACCCTGAGGGTTAGTGACTGTGTTACTATCTCCTCTCTCTATAGGCTGGTCCCCTCACCGCACCCTGAGGGTTAGTGACTGTGTTACTATCTCCTCTCTCTATAGGCTGGTCCCCCTCACCGCACCCTGAGGGTTAGTGACTGTGTTACTATCTCCTCTCTCTATAGGCTGGTCCCCTCACCGTACCCTGAGGGTTAGTGACTGTGTTACTATCTCCTCTCTCTATAGGCTGGTCCCCTCACCGCACCCTGAGGGTTAGGGACTGTGTTACTATCTCCTCTCTCTATAGGTTGGTCCCCTCACCGTACCCTGCGGGGTCACCGTAACAAGGTGACGTGCCTGCTGTACCCCCACCAGGTGTCCCCTCGCTACGACCAGCGCTCCCTGGTCTCCGGCGGTGTGGACTTCAGCGTCATCGTCTGGGACGTCTTCACTGGAGAGATGAAACACATCTTCTGTGTCCACGGAGGAGAGATCACACAGATCCTGGTCCCCCCCTGAGAACTGCAGCGTGAGTAGAGCTTCACAGATATATATACACAATTGAATCGAAGTGAATTGAGTCCTTTTGAATCTTCTCCCCAGCCCTCATTCTTATATGAGTGCAATTGTGTAGATGGGACTATAGGAAAAACCCCAGGAAGAGTAGCTGCTGCCAAGGCAACAGATAATGGGGATCCATAATAAATACCAAAAATACACCTTTTATTTTATGACATTGATTCTAGTTCTGCCCTCTGATCTCACACAGTGTGATGCCTCCCTGCTACTTCCTGAGAAAAGAGAAGAGGCTTGTCGCACACAGCCTCATCTCTCCCTCCCTCGGCAGCCATGCCTCCTCTGCTCTCCTGGTGTGTGTGTGTGTGATTGACAGGTACCATACTGATGTCCATTACATGTGAGTGGTCCACCCTGTAAGTAAGAGTGTCTGTTCTGAGAGAGAATTACCTCCGGGGATCTTAATGACCTGTTTAGTTATGCGGGAGCTTTATAGCATGTCGATCCGCCTACTTAAGGAGCCAGGCCATTTAATTGATATGTGTGAGAGGGAGAGGGGAGCCGGAGATGGGTTAGCTCCAAGGCTGGCGGGCGGGGGATCCATAATATCGGTTGTACTGTAGTGAAGAGGGCACGGCAGCGCCTCTTTCCCCTCAGGAGGCTGAAAATATTTTGCGTGGTCCTTTTTGGATTCTCAATAAGTTCTACAGCTGCACCATCGAGAGCATCTTGACTAGCTGCGTCACCGCTTGGTATGACAAATGCACCACCCTTGACCGCAAAGCGATACACAGGGTGGTGCGGAAAGCCCAGTACATCACTGGGGTCGTGCTCCCTGCCACCCGGGACTTCTATATCGGGCGTTTTCAGAGGAAGGGTGGAAAAATTGCGAAATTATAAATATAAAATATATATATTTTTATATAGTCTTCATTATTACCCTATACGTCACATTGGATTGCACCTTTTTGTATCAGGAATAAAGAAACGGTCACAAGTTATACTTCCCATTGTGTTTGATTTATCATGGCTTTACCAACATTGTAACATCTGCAGTCTTTAAAAAAGAAATAATAATATAACTCTTGAATCTCAGGTCTAGAACCTATGCAAGTGCCTAGGACAATGTGGTAATGTACTGTTTTCACTCAATGTTTCTTTGTTTTGCTCGCTCGCCCCACTTTTCTGGAGGGAAAATCTGTTGAACAGTGAATACATTTTTTTTCTGGCCTTATTGTGTGTGTTATTTTACTCCAGTTGTATTCGGTGCATGTGAAATAACATTTGATTTACTCCCCCCTCCTCCTGATTGGATATTAAAGAAAGACTTCCTCTAGAGCTGAATTGAGAGCATTGTTAAACTCTCCCTGTATTTGACTCGTCCGTCTAGCCTAGACCCCTGGTGTGTACAGTAACACTGGCCTGAGTAAGCTTGTTTCTAACCCTAGTCCTGGTACAGTACAGTAACCCTGGCCTGTGGTGTGGAGTGGATCGTTAATTGCCCTGCAGCAGCAGCAGGTGTGATGACAGTGATGAAGAGTGATGATTCCTATACCTCTCTCATGGTCAAGGTTTCCTGTACCTCTCTCATGGTCAAGATTTCCTGTACCTCTCTCATGGTCAAGGTTTCCTGTACCTCTCTCATGGTCAAGGTTTCCTGTACCTCTCTCATGGTCAAGGTTTCCTGTACCTCCCTCATGGTCAAGGTTTCCTGTACCTCCCTCATGGTCAAGGTTTCCTGTACCTCTCTCATGGTCAAGGTTTCCTGTACCTCTCTCATGGTCAAGGTTTCCTGTACCTCCCTCATGGTCAAGGTTTCCTGTACCTCCCTCATGGTCAAGGTTTCCTGTACCTCTCTCATGGTCAAGGTTTCCTGTACTCTGCTTTCAGTTCCACCACACATCCTCCTGTACCACCTCCCTCCCTCCCGGTCTCCCTCCCTCCATCTCTCCCTCCCTCCATCTCTCCCTCCCTCCCTCTCTCCCTCCATCTCTCCCTCCCTCTCTCCCTCCCTTCCTCCCGGTCTCCCTCTCTTCCCTTCTGTCTACCTGACAGACAAATGGGATTATTGTATTTATTTTTGGGGCAATATTTTCTGTCCTTGTACCATGCCTCTTGTACCAGAGTGTGTGTTACTGTTTGTGTGTGTGTACTTTAATAAGTCCCAGACAGATTGTGTAGTGTTTTTGACATGCTGTGCTGAGTCTCTGTCGGTAGAAAGCGCTCAAGGATGTTGCTCCTAAAGCTGGCAGCAGATCCATCTCTCTTCCTGTCTGAGTTATGTCTATGACAGCAGCGGCGGCTGGTGATTTACTCTCAGAAGGGCCTGGGCAGCCTCCTCATCAGACCAACATTATTAAAGAACGAATGCCCCTCCAAAAACAACTTCTCGTTTTGGCATCGATACGAGTCAGAAACATTTTTTTTTTTATTGTCAAAATTTACTACAAAGTGTAAATAGATCTAAAACGTAGATTTACAAGATGATAGGGGGGAAAATTATGTCACGGAATGAAGGTCACCGTAAGTTTTCCTTGGGTTGGGTTTATTTCAAACCTGCCCACAGCTGGCAGTACCCAAGTAATCATCCCTCCTACCCACAGCTGGCAGTACCCAAGTAATCGTCCCTCCTACCCACAGCTGGCAGTACCCAAGTAATCATCCCTCTTACCCACAGCTGGCAGTAACCAAGTAATCATCCCTCCTACCCACAGCTGGCAGTACCCAAGTAATCATCCCTCCTACCCACAGCTGGCAGTACCCAAGTAATCGTCACTCCTACCCAGAGCTGGCAGTACCCAAGTAATCGTCACTCCTACCCACAGCTGGCAGTACCCAAGTAATCATCACTCCTTCCCACAGCTGGCAGTACCCAAGTAATCATCACTCCTTCCCACAGCTGGCAGTACCCAAGTAATCGTCACTCCTTCCCACAGCTGGCAGTACCCAAGTAATCGTCACTCCTACCCACAGCTGGCAGTACCCAAGTAATCATCAAACCTGCCCACAGCTGGCAGTGCCCAAGTAATCATCAAACCTGCCCAATCATCAAACCTGATCAATTTGGTTTAACATTCCAGCATGGCCCTTGTAATGCCAGGTTAGTGGGTTCAATTCCCGGGACCACCCATAAAGCCCTTATGAGGCTAGTTAGGGACCATCAGTAAATTACACAATGTAGATGCGACTATTTTTAAATGTCAACAGCTCCAAATTTCATTGACTTAAAAAAAAGAATTTGTAGAAATTCCTATACAAATATTGAACACATCTAATGAGACAACTAAAAGATGTGCAACTTCAACATTTTGTTCCATTTACATTTGTGTAATTTGACAATCCCTAAATATCCTCAGAGAATCCAATGTCAAACTAACTTTGCCACAGTTGTACACCAGCCAGCTGATGCTAATTGGCGAAAGAAGTTGGCTGGCACTAGCTTAACCTAGGCGACTTCAATACGGAAAATTATGCCACATCAGGAAGTTCAGCCACCCCTTTAGCATCTGGCTCGAAAAACAAACAAACAAAAAAACTTGTCAAGTTTTTCTCCCTGGTAACAATCCCAGAACATGGGGTTAATTTCATTGTTGTGACCAAGGAGATATTTGTATTCCATTCTATTGTCATCAACAGCATTGAGGGGTCTGTCAGTGTTTGACCTACCATTCACACATACACATAAGATACGCACTCTACACACACGTACACACGGATGTTGTATTGTAGATATGTGGTAGTAAAGTGTCATGTAAAGTCATGTAATATTTTAAATTGTACAGTGCGTTTGGGAAAGTATTCAGACCCCTTGACTTTTTCCGCATTTTGTTACGTTACAGCCTTATTCTAAACTTGATTAAATGATCATTTTTCCTCATCAATCTACACACAATACCCCGTCATTTGCAAATGTATTAAAAATAAAAAGTATTCAGAACCTTTGTATTCAGAACCTTTGTATTCAGAACATTTGCGATGAGACTCGAAAGTTGAGATCAGGCGCAACCAACATCCTTGAGATGTTCCTACAACGTGATTGGACAGGCACACACCTGTCTATATAAGGTCCCACAGTTGACAGTGCATGTCAGAGCAAAAACCAAGCCATGAGGTTGCAGGAATTGTCCGATTGTGTCAAGTCACAGATCTGGGGAAAGGTAGCAAAACAATTCTGCAGCACTGAAGGTCCTCAAGAACATAGTGACCTCCATCATTCTTAAGTGGAAGAAGTTTGGAACCACCAAGACTCTACCTAGAGCTGGTCGCCCGGCCAAACTGAGCAATCGGGGGAGAAGGGCCTTGGTCAGGGAGGTGATCAAGAACCCGATGGTCACTCTGACAGAGCTCCAGAGTTCCTCTGTGGAGATGGGAGAACCTTCCAGAAGGACAAACATCTCTGCAGCACTCCACCAATCAGGCCTTTATGGTAGAGTGGTCAGACGGAAGCCACTCCTCAGTAAAAGGCACATGACAGCCCACTTGGAGTTTGCCAAAAGGCACCTAAAGGACTCTCAGACCATGAGAAACAAGATTATCTGGTCTGATGAAACCAAGATTGAAATCTTTGGCCTGAATAGCAAGCGTCACGTCTGGAGGAAACCTTGCACAATCCCTTCAGTGAAGCATGGCAGCATCATTATGTGGGGATGTTTTTCAGCGGCAGGGACTGAGAGACTAGTCAGGATCAAGGGAAAGATGAATGGAGAAAAGTACAGAGCAATCCTTGATGAAAACCTGCTCCAGACCGCTGGGGCGAAGGTTCACCTTCCAACAGGACGACGACCTTAAGCACACAGCCAAGACAACGCAGGAGTGGCTTCGGGACAAGTTGAGTGGCCCAGCGTGACCTTGGACTTGAACCCGTTCGAACATCTCTGGAGACACCTGAAGATAGCTGCTCAGTGACGCTCCCCATCCAACCTGACAGAGCTTGAGAGGATCTGCAGAGAAAAATGGGAAAAACTACCCAAATACAGGTGTGCCAAGCTGGTAGCGTCATACACAAGAAGACTCAAGGCTGTAATCGCTGCCAAAGGTACTTGAACACTTTTGGCAGCGATTACAGCGATGTACACAGCCAATCTGTAAATAGCCCACCCAACTACCTACCTCATCCCTATATTTGTTTTTGTTTTTCTGCTCTTTTGCACACCAGTATTTCTACTTGCACATCTTCATCTGCACATCTATCACTCCAGTGTTAATTGATAAATTGTAATTGCTTTGCCATTATGGCCTATTTTTTGCCTTACCTCCTTACTTCATTTGTTATTGACTGTACGTTTGTTTATTCCATGTGTAACTCTGTGTTGTTGTTTTTGTCGCACTGCTTTGCTTTATATTGGTTCTGGTCATCAATTTTTAACTACTCATTCTGCTCAAGTTCCCGGTAAGGCTGATCAAAAAAAAACACCATCTCAAGAGAAGGGACTATAGGAAACCTACAAAATAATAGCAAGAACTCCCTCTGCAGTTTAGAAAATGCTGTCATAATGCTGTGCTGATAAACATTTACAATACATGCAGTTGTAAATGTTCTCAACTGGCCTACCTGGTGAAATAAAGGTGAAATAAAAATGAAAAAGGTACTAAGTAAAGGGTCTGAATACTTTTGTAAATGTGATATTTAAGTTGGTTTTTTTTGCTAAAATTTCAAAAACCTGCTTTTGCTTTATCATTATGGGGTATTGTGTGTAGATTAATGAAGAAAAAAACGATTTAATCAATTTGAGAATAAAGTTGTAACGTAACAAAAATTTTAAAAAGTCAAGGGGTCTGAATACTTTACGAATGCACTATATATAACTGCCTTAATGTTGCTGGACCCCAGGAAGAGTAGCCGCTGCCTTGGCAGGAACTAATGGGGATCCATAATAAACCCCAGGAAGAGTAGCCGCTGCCTTGGCAGGATCTAATGGGGATCCATAATAAACCCCAGGAAGAGTAGCCGCTGCCTTGGCAGGAACTAACGGGGATCCATAATAAACCCCAGGAAGAGTAGCCGCTGCCTTGGCAGGAACTAATGGGGATCCATAATAAACCCCAGGAAGAGTAGCTGCTACATTGGCAGGAACTAATGGGAATCCATAATAAACCCCAATAAGAGTAGCTGCTGCCTTGGCAGGAACTAATGGGGATCCATAATAAACCCCAGGAAGAGTAGCTGCTGCCTTGGCAGGAACTAATGGGGATCCATAATAAACCCCAGGAAGAGTAGCCGCTGCCTTGGCAGGAACTAATGGGGATCCATAATAAACCCCAGGAAGAGTAGCTGCTGCCTTGGCAGGAACTAATGGGGATCCATAATAAACCCCAATAAGAGTACCTGCTGCCTTGGCAGGAACTAATGGGGATCCATAATAAACCCCAGGAAGAGTAGCTGCTACATTGGCAGGAACTAATGGGAATCCATAATAAACCCCAATAAGAGTAGCTGCTGCATTGGCAGGAACTAATAGGGATCTATAATAAACCCCAGGAAGAGTAGCTGCTGCCTTGGCAGGAACTAACGGGGATCCATAATAAACCCCAGGAAGAGTAGCTGCTGCCTTGGCAGAAACTAACGGGGATCCATAATAAACCCCATGAAGAGTAGCCGCTGCCTTGGCAGAAACTAACGGGGATCCATAATAAACCCCAGGAAGAGTAGCTTCTGCCTTGGCAGAAACTAACGGGGATCCATAATAAACCCCAGGAAGAGTAGCCGCTGCCTTGGCAGGAACTAATGGGGATCCATAATAAACCCCAGGAAGAGTAGCTGCTGCCTTGGCAGAAACTAACGGGGATCCATAATAAACCCCATGAAGAGTAGCCGCTGCCTTGGCAGGAACTAACGGGGATCCATAATAAACCCCAGGAAGAGTAGCCGCTGCCTTGGCAGGAACTAACGGGGATCCATAATAAACCCCAGGAAGAGTAGCTGCTGCCTTGGCAGGAACTAACGGGGATCCATAATAAACCCCAGGAAGAGTAGCTGTTGCCTTGGCAGGAACTAATGGGGATCCATAATAAACCCCATGAAGAGTAGCCGCTGCCTTGGCAGAAACTAACGGGGATCCATAATAAACCCCAGGAAGAGTAGCTTCTGCCTTGGCAGAAACTAACGGGGATCCATAATAAACCCCAGGAAGAGTAGCCGCTGCCTTGGCAGGAACTAATGGGGATCCATAATAAACCCCAGGAAGAGTAGCCGCTGCCTTGGCAGGAACTGATGGGGATCCATAATAAACCCCAGGAAGAGTAGCCGCTGCCTAATGACATGTTGTCTTGCCTGGATACCACAGTCTGTCCTAATGACATGTTGTGTTGCCTGAATACCACAGTCTGTCCTAATGACATTAATCTCCCCTGTTAAAGCCTGTGACCTCGGTCGGTCGGTCGGTCTGTCGGTCTGTCTGTCTGTGTGTCTCCGCCCCTCTCTCTCTTGCCCCCCCCTCTCTCTCTTGCCCCCCTCTCTCTCTCTCTCTCTCTCTCTTGCCCCCCTCTCTCTCTCTCTCTCTCTCTTGCCCCCCTCTCTCTCTCTCTCTCTTGCCCCCTCTCTCTCTCTCTCTCTTGCCCCCCTCTCTCTCTCTCTCTCTCTTGCCCCCCTCTCTCTCTCTCTCTCTCTTGCCCCCCTCTCTCTCTCTCTCTTGCCCCCCTCTCTCTCTCTCTCTCTCTTGCCCCCCTCTCTCTCTCTCTCTCTCTCTCTCTCTCTGTCTTGCCCCCTATAACCCCTCTCTCTCTCTCTGCTCTGCCCCTGACAGAATCGTGTTCAGCACTGTGTGTGCTCTGTGGCCAGTGACCACTCCGTGGGTCTGCTCAGCCTGCGGGAGAGGAAGTGCATCATGCTGGCGTCTCGACACCTCTTCCCCATCCAGGTCATCAAGTGGCGCCCCTGTGGTGACTACCTGGTGGTGGGCTGCTCTGATGGCTCAGTGTATGTATGGCAGATGGACACAGGTGAGACAGAGGCACACACACACACACACACACAGAGACGGTGCGCACACACACCTAGACACGCACACACACACAGCTAGACACACACACACACACAGAGACACGGTGTGCGCAAACACACCTAGACACGCGCACACACACATGCGCGCGCGCGCGCACACACACACACAGAGAGACGGTGCGCGCACACACACACCTAGACACCCACACACACACAGCTAGACATGCACACACACACAGAGACGCGCACACACACACACACACACCCTAACTACCTTTGACCAGGGCCCTATGGGGATAGGGTGTGTTTTGGGATGCCGTGTGGTGATTTATAGAAGTGTCCATTAGGATCTTTGAGGAGGAAGCTAGTAAGCTATTAGATTGATTCTCTTCTGCCTCTCCTCCCGACGACGACAGAGCTTGGCTAAAAAACTGCCAGGGTGGCGCTATCCTTGTGTTCTTCCTCTCACTTTACCACGCCTCACACTCCCTACTCAGATGAATAATAGATAGCCTGATGCGTTTGTTTGTCCGTGCCGTCTGTATACGAGGCAGCACGTTTAGCAGTGTAAAGCAACGCAGCACTCTGAAAAACATTAGACTGATTTTAATCGCCCACACAGCAGTGGAAATAGAGATGATTTATGAGTAGGAGTGGAGTGGAACTAGCTGGTGGAGGGGTGGATGTAGCTGATGGAGGGGTGGATGTAGCTGGTGGAGGGGTGAATGTAGCTGATGGAGGGGTGGATGTAGCTGATGGAGGGGTGGATGTAGCTGATGGAGGGGGGGAAGTAGCTGATGGAGGGGGGGAAGTAGTTGATGGAGGGGGGAAGTAGTTGATGGAGGGGTGGATGTAGCTGATGGAGGGGTGGATGTAGCTGATGGAGGGGTGGATGTAGCTGGTGGAGGGGGGGATGTAGCTGATGGAGGGGTGGATGTAGCTGATGGAGGGGGGAAGTAGCTGATGGAGGGGGGTAGTAGTTGATGGAGGGGGGAAGTAGTTGATGGAGGGGTGGATGTAGCTGATGGAGGGGTGGATGTAGCTGATGGAGGGGTGGATGTAGCTGGTGGAGGGGTGAATGTAGCTGATGGAGGGGGGAAGTAGCTGATGGAGGGGGGGAAGTAGTTGATGGAGGGGGGAAGTAGTTGATGGAGGGGTGGATGTAGCTGATGGAGGGGTGGATGTAGCTGATGGAGGGGTGGATGTAGCTGATGGAGGGGTGGATGTAGCTGATGGAGGGGGGAAGTAGCTGATGGAGGGGGGGAAGTAGTTGATGGAGGGGGGAAGTAGTTGATGGAGGGGTGGATGTAGCTGATGGAGGGGTGGATGTAGCTGATGGAGGGGTGGATGTAGCTGGTGGAGGGGTGAATGTAGCTGGTGGAGGGGTGGATGTAGCTGATGGAGGGGTGGATGTAGCTGATGGAGGGGTGAATGTAGCTGATGGAGGGGTGGATGTAGCTGATGGAGGGGGGATGTAGCTGGTGGAGGGGTGAATGTAGCTGGTGGAGGGGTGGATGTAGCTGATGGAGGGGTGGATGTAGCTGATGGAGGGGTGGATGTAGCTGATGGAGGGGGGAAGTAGTTGATGGAGGGGTGGATGTAGCTGATGGAGGGGTGGATGTAGCTGATGGAGGGGTGGATGTAGCTGATGGAGGGGTGGATGTAGCTGATGGAGGGGTGGATGTAGCTGATGGAGGGGTGGAAGTAGCTGATGGAGGGGAGATGTAGCTGATGGAGGGGTGGATGTAGCTGATGGAGGGGGGAAATAGCTGATGGAGGGGTGGATGTAGCTGATGGAGGGGTGGATGTAGCTGATGGAGGGGTGGATGTAGCTGATGGAGGGGTGGAAGTAGCTGATGGAGGGGGGATGTAGCTGATGGAGGGGTGGATGTAGCTGATGGAGGGGGGAAGTAGCTGATGGAAGGGGTGGATGTAGCTGATGGAGGGGTGGATGTAGCTGATGGAGGGGGGATGTAGCTGATGGAGGGGTGGATGTAGTTGATGGAGGGGGGGCAGTAGCTGGTGGAGGGGGGGATGTAGCTGATGGAGGGGTGGATGTAGCTGATGGAGGGGTGGATGTAGCTGGTGGAGGGGTGGATGTAGTTGATGGAGGGGGGGCAGTAGCTGGTGGAGGGGGGGATGTAGCTGATGGAGGGGGGGAAGTAGCTGATGGAGGGGGGATGTAGCTGATGGAGGGGTGGATGTAGCTGATGGAGGGGGGGAAGTAGCTGATGGAGGGGTGGATGTAGCTGATGGAGGGGGGAAGTAGCTGATGGAGGGGGGGATGTAGCTGATGGAGGGGGGGGAAGTAGCTGATGGAGGGGGGGAAGTAGCTGATGGAGGGGGGATGTAGCTGATGGAGGGGTGGATGTAGCTGATGGAGGGGTGGATGTAGCTGATGGAGGGGGGAAGTAGCTGATGGAGGGGTGGATGTAGCTGATGGAGGGGGTGGATGTAGCTGATGGAGGGGTGGATGTAGCTGATGGAGGGGTGGATGTAGCTGATGGAGGGGTGGATGTAGCTGATGGAGGGGTGGAATGTAGCTGATGGAGGGGTGGATGTAGCTGATGGAGGGTGGATGTAGCTGATGGAGGGGGGATGTAGCTGATGGAGGGATGGATGTAGCTGATGGAGGGGTGGAAGTAACTGATGGAGGGGTGGATGTAGTTGATGGAGGGGTGGATGTAGCTGATGGAGGGGGGATGTAGTTGATGGAGGGGTGGATGTAGTTGATGGAGGGGTGGAAGTAGCTGGTGGAGGGGGGGGAAGTAGCTGATGGAGGGGGGGATGTAGTTGATGGAGGGGTGGATGTAGCTGATGGAGGGGTGGATGTAGCTGATGGAGGGGTGGATGTAACTGATGGAGGGGGGGAAGTAGCTGGTGGAGGGGGGGAAGTAGCTGGTGGAGGGGGGGAACCCGCTGGTGGAAGGGGGGAACTAGCTGGTGGAGGGGGAAGTAGCTGGTGGAGGGGGGGAACTAGCTGGTGGAGGGGGAAGTAGCTGGTGGAGGGGGGGAACTAGCTGGTGGAGGGGGAACTAGCTGGTGGAGGGGGGGAACTAGCTGGTTGAGGGGGGGGATGTAGTTGATGGAGGAGAGGAAGTCGCTGATGGAGAGGTGGATGTAGTTGATGGAGGGGTGGATGTAGCTGATGGAGGGGTGGATGTAGCTGATGGAGGGGTGGAAGTAGCTGATGGAGGGGTGGAAGTAGCTGATGGAGGGGTGGATGTAGCTGATGGAGGGGTGGATGTAGCTGATGGAGGGGGGATGTAGCTGATGGAGGGGTGGATGTTGCTGACGGAGGGGTGGATGTAGCTGACGGACGGGTGGAAGTAGCTGATGGAGGGGTGGATGTAGCTGATGGAGTGGGGAAGTAGCTGATGGAGGGGTGGAAGTAGCTGATGGAGGGGGGATGTAGTTGATGGAGGGGTGGATGTAGTTGATGGAGGGGTGGATGTAGCTGATGGAGGGGTGGATGTAGCTGATGGAGGGGTGGATGTAGCTGATGGAGGGGTGGATGTAGTTGATGGAGGGGTGGATGTAGCTGATGGAGGGGTGGATGTAGCTGATGGAGGGGTGGATGTAGCTGATGGAGGGGTGGATGTAGCTGATGGAGGGGTGGATGTAGCTGATGGAGGGGTGGATGTAGTTGATGGAGGGGGGGAAGTATCTGATGGAGGGGGGGGAAGTAGCTGATGGAGGGGTGGATGTAGCTGATAGAGGGGGGTGTAGCTGATGGGGAAGTAGCTGGTGGGGGGAGTAGCTGATGGAGTTGGGGAAGTAGTTGATGCAGGGGGGAAGTAGCTAATGGAGGAGAGGAAGTAGCCGATGGGGGTGGGGAAGGAGCTGATGGAGGAGGGGAAGTAGCTGATGGGGGTGGGGAAGTAGCTAATGGAGGGGGAAGTAGCTGATGGAGGGGGGAAGTAGCTGGTGGAGGGGGGGGAAGTAGCTAATGGAGGAGGGGAAGGAGCTGATGGAGGAGGGGAAGTAGCTGGTGGAGGGGGTGAAGTAGCTGGTGGAGGGGGGGAAGTAGCTGGTGGAGGGGGGAAGTAGTTGATGGAGGGGGGAAGTAGTTGATGGAGGGGGGGAGTAGTTGATGGAGGGGGGAAGTAGCTGATGGAGGGGGGGAAGTAGCTGGTGGAGGGGGGAAGTAGCTGGTGGAGGGGGTGAAGTAGCTGATGGAGGGGGGGAAGTAGCTGGTGGAGGGGGGGAAGTAGCTGGTGGAGGGGGTGAAGTAGCTGGTGGAGGGGGGAAGTAGCTGGTGGAGGGGGGAAGTAGCTGGTGGAGGGGGGAAGTAGCTGATGGAGGGGGGGAAGTAGCTGGTCGAGGGGGGAAGTAGCTGGTGGAGGGGGGAAGTAGCTAATGGAGATTGGAAGTAGCTGATGGAGGGGGGAAGTAGCTGGTGGAGGGGGTGAAGTAGCTGGTGGAGGGGGGAAGTAGCTGGTGGAGGGGGTGAAGTAGCTGGTGGAGGGGGGAAGTAGCTGGTGGAGGGGGGAAGTAGCTGGTGGGAGGGGGGAAGTAGAAATAGCTGAGAAGGAGGGAGGAGGATGGGGGGTGAGCACTTACAAAACATCTCCCTAAATGTGGAGTCTCTCTCTGCCTGTGAGTCCATTAGCTAAGCACAGTGTGTTTGTCTGCTCTTAAAGCTGGTTATGTCTTGTTGTGCTGAGTAGGACTGAAGGACGCACAGTAGCAAGCCTCCCCTACTCACTGGTCTGGGGAGAGGAAGAAACGTGGCTGGCTGTAAGTTGCTGTGTGTGTGTGTGAGAGAGAGACATGCGGGGTTAGCCTAAGTAATGGTCTGAGGTTTGTCTGGAAAGCCTTGAGAGGAGCTGAAGGAGTGAAGGAAACAGACAGGAAAGCTCTCCATTTAGACACAATATATTACTGACGGACAGCTAGATTTCCTCTCCTCTGTTCAGTGTCTTTCCCATAGAGATAAATAATGTATCTTCTTTGTCGTCGTCCCCCCCCACATCAGCTGTAATAGGCAGAGTAAAACTCCCTCTCTTAGGGAGAAGATGAAGCATCATCAAAGCTGCTTACAACGGCTACAAAATGATATAAAACATCTCTGGCACCATTATCACAACAGATACACTCATGCTGGTTTCAAATTCAAAATGCTAGAGACGAATAAACTGACCGTTAGAGATGTAGAGAGACGGGCCGGGTAGAGAGACGGGCCGGGTAGAGAGACGGGCCGGGTAGAGAGACGGGCCGGTAGAGAGACGGGCCGGTAGAGAGACGGGCCGGGTAGAGAGACGGGCCGGGTAGAGAGACGGGCCGGTAGAGAGACAGGTCTATATAGGGGACCTACATCATATTAATAATACAGGTCTATATAGGGGACCTACATCATATTAATAATACAGGTCTATATAGGGGACCTACATCATATTAATAATACAGGTCTATATAGGGGACCTACATCATATTAATAATACAGGTCTATATAGGGGACCTACATCATATTAATAATACAGGTCTATATAGGGGACCTACATCATATTAATAATACAGGTCTATATAGGGGACCTACATCATATTAATAATACAGGTCTATATAGGGGACCTTCATCATATTAATAATACAGGTCTATATAGGGGACCTACATCATATTAATAATACAGGTCTATATAGGGGACCTACATCATATTAATAATACAGGTCTATATAGGGGACCTACATCATATTAATAATACAGGTCTATATAGGGGACCTACATCATATTAATAATACAGGTCTATATAGGGGACCTACATCATATTAATAATACAGGTCTATATAGGGGACCTACATCATATTAATAATACAGGTCTATATAGGGGACCTACATCATATTAATAATACAGGTCTATATAGGGGACCTACATCATATTAATAATACAGGTCTATATAGGGGACCTACATCATATTAATAATACAGGTCTATATAGGGGACCTACATCATATATAATACAGGTCTATATAGGGGACCTTCATCATATTAATAATACAGGTCTATATAAGGGACCTACATCATACTCTGGGTGGAGTGTTGCTCTGGGTGGTGTATTGTTCTGGGTGGTGTGTTGCTCTGGGGGTGGTGTGTTGCTCTGGGTGGTGTGTTGCTCTGGGTGGCGTGTTGCTCTGGGTGGAGTGTTGCTCTGGGTGGTGTGTTGCTCTGGGTGGTGTGTTGCTCTGGGTGGTGTGTTGTTCTGGGTGGTGTGTTGTTCTGGGTGGTGTGGTGTTCTGGGTGGTGTGTTGCTCTGGGTGGTGTGTTGCTCTGGGGGTGGTGTGTTGCTCTGGGTGGTGTGTTGTTCTGGGTGGTGTGTTGTTCTGGGTGGTGTGTTGTTCTGGGTGGTGTGTTGCTCTGGGTGGTGTGTTGTTCTGGGTGGTGTGTTGTTCTGGGTGGTGTGTTGTTCTGGGTGGTGTATTGTTCTGGGTGGTGTGGTGCTCTGGGTGGTGTGTTGCTCTGGGTGGTGTGTTGCTCTGGGTGGTGTGTTGTTCTGGGTGGTGTGTTGTTCTGGGTGGTGTGTTGTTCTGGGTGGTGTGTTGTTCTGGGTGGTGTGTTGTTCTGGGTGGTGTGTTGTTCTGGGTGGTGTGTTGTTCTGGGTGGTGTGTTGTTCTGGGTGGTGTGTTGTGTTCTGGGTGGAGTGTTGTTCTGGGTGGTGTGTTGCTCTGGGTGGAGTGTTGCTCTGGGTGGTGTGTTGTTCTGGGTGGTGTGTTGTTCTGGGTGGTGTGTTGTTCTGGGTGGTGTGTTGTTCTGGGTGGAGTGTTGTTCTGGGTGGAGTGTTGCTCTGGGTGGTGTGTTGTGTTCTGGGTGGCGTGTTGTTCTGGGTGGCGTGTTGTTCTGGGTGGCGTGTTGTTCTGGGTGGGTACCGGAGTGGGCTGATATCTTTGGTAGTGGAGAAACAGAGGTGAGTTATAACGGCTACAGTTTTAATCAGCTTGACATTTTCAGGGTGGAATATGGACTTAGCATTTTTAAAGCTATGTTTTACTTAGAACCATGCCACTATGGTTTTAATAATGAGCTTTGCCATAAGATGCTTTTGGGAAACTGGGCCCAGGTCATTAAGCAAATCGCAACAGATTCCAGTAGCCATCATCTCTGCCTGTTGAGCCCACGCACAATTATTTTCCTCTCTCCCGCCATCAGGTTCGTTGGACCGTTGTGTGATGGGCATCACGCCTGTAGAGATCCTGAATGCGTGTGAAGAGGTGGTGCCGGCCGCTGTGGACTCTCTGAACCGCCCTGCGGTCAACCTGAAACAGGCCATGACACGACGCAGCCTGGCTACGCTCAAGAACATGGCCACGCTCAAACTACAGACCCTGGCTACCAACCTACTGGCTGCAGACACGGTACAGCACAACCCTAACTCTGACCCCTAACCATGACCCCTAACCCTAGCTACCAACCTACTGGCTGCAGACACCGCAGACAAGGTACAGCACAACTGCTAACCCTGATCCCCTGACCCGTGACCCCTAGCCCTGGCTAACTAGCGGTTTAGAGTGTTGGGCCAGTAACCAAAAGGTTGCTGGTTCGAATCACCGAGCCGGCAAGGTGTAATAATTGTCCGTTCTGCCCTTGAGCAAGGCAGTTAACCCCCAACAACAACTGCTACCTGGGTGCCGATGACGTGGACGTCAATTAAAGCAGCCCTCTGCACCTCTCTGATTCAGAGGGCTTGGGTTAAATGACTCCTCCACCTCCCTGATTGAGGAGTTGGGTTAAATGACTCCTGCACCTCTCTGATTCAGAGGGGTGGGGTTAAATGACTCCTGCACCTCTCTGATTCAGAGGAGTGGGGTTAAATGACTCCTGCACCTCTCTGATTCAGAGGACATTCAGCCGACAGAAACTTTCAACCGGTTCTCCCCGTTAAGCGAGTCGGAGTCGGAGGCCGAGACTTCTCTGGTCTCTGCTCCTCCCGTTGTGGGGTCTGAGACGCCGACGGCTCCCACCATTAGCTCTGACAAATTGAAAACCCTAGTCATTGGCGACTCCATTACCCGCAGTATTAGACTTAAAACTAATCATCCAGCGATCATACACTGTTTACCAGGGGGCAGGGCTACCGACGTTAAGGCTAATCTAAAGACGGTGCTGGCTAAAGCTAAAACTGGCGAGTGTAGAGAGTATAGAGATATTGTTATCCACGTCGGCACCAACGATGTTAGGATGAAACAGTCAGAGGTCACCAAGCGCAATATAGCTTCAGCGTGTAAATCAGCTAGAAAGATGTGTCGGCATCGAGTAATTGTCTCTGGCCCCCTCCCAGTTAGGGGGAGTGATGAGCTCTACAGCAGAGTCTCACAACTCAATCACTGGATGAAAACTGTTTTCTGCCCCTCCCAAAAGATAGAATTTGTAGATAACTGGCCCTCTTTCTGGGATTCACCCACAAACAGGACCAAGCCTGGCCTGCTGAGGAGTGACGGACTCCATCCTAGCTGGAGGGGTGCTCTCATCTTATCTACGAACATAGACAAGGCTCTAACTCCTCTAGCTCCACAATGAAATAGGGTGCAGGCCAGGCAACAGGCTGTTAGCCAGCCTGCCAGCTTAGTGGAGTCTGCCACTAGCACAGTTAGCGTAGTCAGCTCAGCCTTCCCCATTGAGACCGTGTCTGTGCCTCGATCTTGGTTGGGCAAAATTAAAAATGGCGGTGTTCGCTTCAGTAATCTTACTAGTATAAAGACCTCCTCCATTCCTGCCATTATTGAAAGAGATTGTGATACTTCACATCTCAAAATTGGGTTACTTAATGTTAGATCCCTCACTTCCAAGGCAGTTATAGTCAATGAACTAATCACTGATCATAATCTTGATGTGATTGGCCTGACTGAAACATGGCTTAAGCCTGATGAATTTACTGTGTTAAATGAGGCCTCACCCCCTGGTTACACTAGTGACCAAACCCCCCGTGCATCCGGCAAAGGCGGAGGTGTTGCTAACATTTACGATAGCAAATTTCAATTTACAAAAAAAAAACAATGACGTTTTCGTCTTTTGAGCTTCTAGTCATGAAATCTATGCAGCCTACTCAATCACTTTTTATAGCTACTGTTTACAGGCCTCCTGGGCCATATGCAGTGTTCCTTACTGAGTTCCCTGAATTCCTATCGGATCTTGTAGTCATAGCAGATAATATTCAAATTTTTGGTGACTTTAACATTCACATGGAAAAGTCCACAGACCCACTCCAAAAGGCTTTCGGAGCCATCATCGACTCAGTGGGTTTTGTCCAACATGTCTCTGGACCTACTCACTGCCACAGTCATACTCTGGACCTAGTTTTGTCCCATGGAATAAATGTTGTGGATCTTAATGTTTTTCCTCATAATCCTGGATTATCAGACCACCATTTTATTGCGTTTACAATTGCAACAAATAATCTGCTCAGACCCCAACCAAGCAAGATTAAAAGTCGTGCTATAAATTCTCAGACAACCCAAAGATTCCTTGATGCCCTTCCAGACTCCCTCTGCCTACCCAAGGACGTCAGAGGACAAGAATCAGTTAACCACCTAACCGAGGAACTCAATTCAACCTTGCGCAATACCCTAGATGCAGTTGCACCCCTAAAAATTAAAAACATCTGTCATAAGAAACTAGCTCCCTGGTATACAGAAAATACACGAGCTCTGAAGCAAGCTTCCAGAAAATTGGAACGGAAATGGCGCCACACTAAACTGGAAGTCTTCCGACTAGCTTGGAAAGACAGTACCGTGCAGTATCGAAGAGCCCTCACTGCTGCACAATCATCCTATTTTTCCAACTTAATTGAGGAAAATAAGAACAATCCGAAATTTCTTTTTGACACTGTCGCAAAGCTAACTAAAAAGCAGCATTCGCAAATGGAGGATGGCTTTCACTTCAGCAGTAATAAATTTATGAACTTTTTTGAGGAAAAGATCATGATCATTAGAAAGCAAATTACGGACTTCTCTTTAAATCTGGGTATTCCTCCAGGGCTTCATTGTCCAGAGTCTGCCCAACTCTGCCAGGACCTTGGCTCAAGGGAGATACTAAAGTGTTTTAGTACTATATCTCTTGACACAATGATGAAAATAATCATGGCCTCCAAACCCTCAAGCTGCATACTGGACCCTATTCCAACTAAACTACTGAAAGAGCTGCTTCCTGTGCTTGGCCCTCCTATGTTGAACATAATAAACGGCTCTCTATCCACCGGATGTGTACCAAGCTCACTAAAAGTGGCAGTAATAAAGCCTCTCTTGAAAAAGCCGAATCTTGACCCAGAAATTATAAAAAACTATCGGCCTATATCGAATCTTCCATTCCTCTCAAAAAATTTTGAAAAAGTTGTTGCGCAGCAACTCACTGCCTTCCTGAAGACAAACAATGTATACGAAACGCTTCAGTCTGGTTTTAGACCCCATCATAGCACTGAGACTGCACTTGTGAAGGTGGTAAATGATCTTTTAATGACGTCAGACCGAGGCTCTGCATCTGTCCTCATGCTCCTAGATCTTAGTGCCGCTTTTGATACCATCGATCACCACATTCTTTTGGAGAGATTGGAAACCCAAATTGGTCTACATGGACAAGTTCTGGCCTGGTTTAGATCTTATCTGTCGGAAAGATATCAGTTTGTCTCTGTGAATGGTTCGTCCTCTGACAAATCAATTGTAAATTTCGGTGTTCCTCAAGGTTCCGTTCTAGGACCACTATTGTTTTCACTATATATTTTACCTCTTGGGGATGTCATTCGAAAACATAATGTTAAATTTCACTGCTATGCGGACGACACACAGCTGTACATTTCAATGAAACATGGTGAAGCCCCAAAATTGCCCTCGCTAGAAGCCTGTGTTTCAGACATAAGGAAGTGGATGGCTGCAAATTTTCTACTTTTAAACTCGGACAAAACAGAGATGCTTGTCCTAGGTCCCAAGAAACAAAGAGATCTTCTGTTGAATCTGACAATTAATCTGGATGGTTGTACAGTCGTCTCAAATAAAACTGTGAAGGACCTCGGCGTTACTCTGGACCCTGATCTCTCTTTTGAAGAACATATCAAGACTGCTTCAAGGACAGCTTTTTTCCATCTACGTAACATTGCAAAAATCAGAAACTTTCTGTCCAAAAATGACGCAGAAAAATTAATCCATGCTTTTGTTACTTCTAGGCTCGACTACTGCAATGCTCTACTTTCCTGCTACCCGGATAAAGCACTAAACAAACTTCAGTTAGTGCTAAATACGGCTGCTAGAATCCTGACTAGAACCAAAAAATTTGGTCATATTACTCCAGTGCTAGCTTCCCTACACTGGCTTCCTGTTAAGGCAAGGGCTGATTTCAAGGTTTTACTGCTAACCTACAAAGCATTACATGGGCTTGCTCCTACCTATCTTTCCGATTTGGTCCTGCCGTACATACCTACACGTACGCTACGGTCACAAGACGCAGGCCTCCTAATTGTCCCTAGAATTTCTAAGCAAACGGCTGGAGGTAGGGCTTTCTCCTATAGAGCTCCATCTTTATGGAATGGTCTGCCTACCCATATGAGAGACGCAGACTCAGTCTCAACCTTTAAGTCTTTACTGAAGACTTATCTCTTCAGTAGGTCCTATGATTAAGTATAGACTGGCCCAGGAGTGTGAAGGTGAACGGAAAGGCTGGAGCAACGAACCGCCCTTGCTGTCTCTGCCTTGTCGGTTCCCCTCTTCCCACTGGGATTCTCTGCCTCTAACCCTTTTACAGGGGCTGAGTCACTGACTTACTGGTGTTCTTCCATGCCGTCCATGGGAGGGGTGCGTCACTTGAGTAGGTTGAGCCACTGACGTGGTCTTCCTGTCTGGGTTGGCGCCCCCCCCCTTGGGTTGTGCCGTGGCGGACATCTTTGTGGGCTATACTCGGCCTTGTCTTCGGACGGTAAGTTGGTGGTTGTAGATATCCCTCTAGTGGTGTGGGGGCTGTGCTTTGGCAAAGTGGGTGGGGTTATATCCTGCCTGTTTGGCCCTGTCCGGGGGTATCATCGGATGGGGCCACAGTGTCTTCTGATCCCTCCTGTCTCAGCCTCCAGTATTTATGCTGCAGTAGTTTATGTGTCGGGGGGCTAGGGTCAGTCTGTTACATCTGGAGTATTCTCTTGTCTTATCCGGTGTCCTGTGTGAATGTAAATATGCTCTCTCTAATTCTCTCTTTCTTTCTTTCTTTCTTTCTTTCTCTCGGAGGACCTGAGCCCTAGGACTACCTGGCATGATGACTCCTTGCTGTCCCCAGTCCACCTGGCCATGCTGCTGCTCCAGTTTCAACTGTTCTGCCTGACCTGTTCACCGGACGTGCTTGTTGCACCCTCGACAATTACTATGATTATTATTATTTGACCATGCTGGTCATTTACGAACATTTTAACATCTTGACCATGTTCTGTTATAATATCCACCCGGCACAGCCAGAAGAGGACTGGCCACCCCTCATAGCCTGGTTCCTCTCTAGGTTTCTTCCTAGGTTTTTGGCCTTTCTCAGGAGTTTTTCCTAGGGAGTTTTTCCCAGCCACCGTACTTCTTTCACATGCATTGCTTGCTGTTTGGGGTTTTAGGCTGGGTTTCTGTACAGCACTTTGAGATTTCAGCTGATGTACGAAGGGCTATATAAATAAATTTGATTTGATTTGATTTGACATTTACATTTACGTCATTTAGCAGACGCTCTTATCCAGAGCGACTTACAAATTGGTGCATTCACCTTATGATATCCAGTGGAACAACCACTTTACAATAGTACATCTATATCTTTTTTGGGGGGAGGGTGGGGGGGAGGGTTAGAAGGATTACTTAATCCTATCCCAGGTATTCCTTAAAGAGGTGGGGTTTCAGGTGTCTCCGGAAGGTGGTGATTGACTCCGCTGTCCTGGCGTCGTGAGGGAGCTTGTTCCACCATTGGGGTGCCAGAGCAGCGAACAGTTTTGACTGGGCTGAGCGGGAACTGTGCTTCTGTAGAGGTAGGGAGGCGAGCAGGCCAGAGGTGGATGAACGCAGTGCCCTTCTTTGGGTGTAGGGACTGATCAGAGCCTGAAGGTACGGAGGTGCCATTCCCCTCACAGCTCCGTAGGCAAGCACCATGGTCTTGTAGCAGATGAGAGCTTCAACTGGAAGCCAGTGGAGTGTGCGGAGGAGCGGGGTGACGTGAGAGAACTTGGGAAGGTTGAACACCAGACGGGCTGAGGCGTTCTGGATGAGTTGTAGGGGTTTAATGGCACAGGCAGGGAGCCCCGCCAACAGCGAGTTGCAGTAATCCAGACGGGAGATGACAAGTGCCTGGATTAGGACCTGCGCCGCTTCCTGTGTGAGGCTGGGTCGTACTCTGCGAATGTTGTAGAGCATGTACCTACAGGATCGGGTCACCGCCTTGATGTTAGCGGAGAACGACAGGGTGTTGTCCAGAGTCACACCAAGGCTCTTAGCACTCTGGGAGGAGGACACAATGGAGTTGTCAACCGTGATGGCGAGATCATGGAACGGGCAGTCCTTCCCCGGGAGGAAGAGCAGCACCGTCTTGCCGAGGTTCAGCTTGAGGTGGTGATCCGTCATCCACACTGATATGTCTGCCAGAGATGCGATTCGCCACCTGGTTATCAGAAGGGGGAAAGGAGAAGATTGTGTGTCGTCTGCGTAGCAATGATAGGAGAGACCATGTGAGGATATGACAGAGCCAAGTGACTTGGTGTATAGCGAAAATAGGAGAGGGCCTAGAACTGAGCCCTGGGGGACACCAGTGGTGAGAGCACGTGGTGCGGAGACGGATTCTCGCCACGCCACCTGGTAGGAGCGACCTGTCAGGTAGGACGCAATCCAAGAGTGAGCCGCGCCGGAGATGCCCAACTCGGAGAGGGTGGAGAGGAGGATCTGATGGTTCACAGTATCAAAGGCAGCAGATAGGTCTAGAAGGATGAGAGCAGAGGAGAGAGAGTTAGCTTTAGCAGTGCGGAGCGCCTCCGTGACACAGAGAAGAGCAGTCTCAGTTGAATGACCAGTCTTGAAACCTGACTGATTTGGATCAAGAAGGTCATTCTGAGAGAGATAGCTGGCCAAGGACGGCACGCTCAAGAGTTTTGGAGAGAAAAGAAAGAAGGGATACTGGTCTGTAGTTGTTGACATCGGAGGGATCGAGTGTAGGTTTTTTGAGAAGGGGTGCAACTCTCGCTCTCTTGAAGATGGAAGGGACGTAGCCAGCGGTCAAGGATGAGTTGATGAGCGAGGTGAGGTAAGGGAGAAGGTCTCCGGAAATGGTCTGGAGAAGAGAGGAGGGGATAGGGTCAAGCGGGCAGGTTGTTGGGCGGCCGGCCGTCACAAGTCGCAAGATTTCATCTGGAGAGAGAGGGGAGAAAGAGGTCAAAGCATATGGTAGGGCAATGTGAGCAGGACCAGCGGTGTCGTTTGACTTAACAAACGAGGATCGGATGTCATCAACCTTCTTTTCAAAATGGTTGACAAAGTCATCCGCAGAGAGGGAGGAGGGGGGGGAGGGGGAGGAGGATTCAGGAGGGAGGAGAAGGTGGCAAAGAGCTTCCTAGGGTTAGAGGCAGATGCTTGGAATTTAGAGTGGTAGAAAGTGGCTTTAGCAGCAGAAACAGAGGAAGAAAATGTGGAGAGGAGGGAGTGAAAAGATGCCAGGTCCGCAGGGGGGCTAGTTTTCCTCCATTTCCGCTCGGCTGCCCGGAGCCCTGTTCTGTGAGCTCGCAATGAGTCGTCAAGCCACGGAGCGGGAGGGGAGGACCGAGCCGGCCGGGAGGATAGGGGACATAGAGAGTCAAAGGATGCAGAAAGGGAGGAGAGGAGTGTTGAGGAGGCAGAATCAGGAGATTGGTTGGAGAAGGATTGAGCAGAGGGAAGAGATGATAGGATGGAAGAGGAGAGAGTAGCAGGAGAGAGAGAGAGCGAAGGTTGCGATGGCGCAATACCATCTGAGTAGGGGCAGAGTGAGTAGTGTTGGAGGAGAGCGAGAGGGAAAAGGATACAAGGTAGTGATCGGAGACTTGGAGGGGAGTTGCAGTGAGATTAGTAGAAGAACAGCATCTAGTAAAGATGAGGTCAAGCGTATTTTCTGCCTTGTGAGTAGGGGGGACGGTGAGAGGGTGAGGTCAAAAGAGGAGAGGAGTGGAAAGAAGGAGGCAGAGAGAAATGAGTCAAAGGTAGACGTAGGGAGGTTAAAGTCACCCAGAATTGTGAGGGCTGAGCCATCCTCAGGAAAGGAACTTATCAAGGCGTCAAGCTCATTGATGAACTCACCAAGGGAACCTGGAGGGCGATAAATGATAAGGATGTTAAGCTTGAATGGGCTAGTGACTGTGACAGCATGGAATTCAAAGGAGGAGATAGACAGATGGGTCAGGGGAGAAAGAGAGAATGTCCACTTGGGAGAGATGAGGATTCCAGTGCCACCACCCCGCTGACCAGATGCTCTCGGGATATGCGAGAACACGTGGTCAGACGAGGAGAGAGCAGTAGGAGTAGCAGTGTTTTCTGTGGTAATCCATGTTTCCGTCAGCGCCAAGAAGTCGAGGGACTGGAGGGTAGCATAGGCTCAGATGAACTCTGCCTTGTTGGCCGCAGACTGGCAGTTCCAGAGGCTGCCAGAGACCTGGAACTCCACGTGGGTCGTGCGCGCTGGGACCACCAGGTTAGAGTGGCAGCGGCCATGCGGTGTGAAGCGTTTGTGTGGCCTGTGCAGAGAGGAGAGAACAGGGATAGACAGACACATAGTTGACAGGCTACAGGAGAGGCTACGCTAATGCAAAGGAGATTGGAATGAAAATGAACTACACAACTGGGGAAGCGAGAGAGCAGGGCCTCCCTCACTAACCATTCACTGAAACACACAAATATAACTTTTCCAACTTCCACTTTAGAAATTAGAATTGATGTAAACTACAGTGGTTCAATGTTTCCAGGAATAGGCTCAAACTTAGTTTATTCAGCTAGATAACTTGGTACAGTATTCTTCCGTGAAACCCATCCAGTGCACCGTGTCCTTGGCGCCGTAGCTAACTAGCATGCTAGCATCCAATAACACACGGTTAGCACCAATACTTGGTTACAACAAACTACCAATGGATCATTCGTGTCCGTGTCTAGTTCCTTTCATAACGCAGAAGTAATTAAACGTTGGCTAGCTAACACAAAGTCAGTCCTGCTAGCTACACAAGTGGACTACACAACTCGAAAGTTTAGAAAGTTAAGCTTTACGCTGCAAAAATCTTATTGACTAAAAATTATACAGTACTGCTAGGTGGTAGAGTTGGCTAGCTAGCGGTGGCTGTGTTTACCTTTATCTTTTATCTTTGATACAGAGACAACTATGTAGCTAGCTAACATTACACAAATCAAATCGCTCCGTTGTAATGTATTTAGTTTCTACAGTACTGCTAGTTGGTAAAGTTGGCTAGCTAGCAGTGGCTGTGGTGTTATGGTGTTGACGCCGTTTGGAAAAGGGCGCGAACGAACAAATACAGCTGGCTAGCTAACCTTGTTAGTTTCTCAAAGTTAGTTTCTCAAAGCTACACCTACACCTTTTAGCTACACCTTTATCCTTGATGCAAAGACAACTATGTAGCTAGCTAGCTAACATTACACTAATCAAATCGTTCCGTTGTAATGTAATGAAATATTACCCGCGGAGCGAAGTACAGCACGACTACTCACACCAGCATCCGGTCCACACGAGGAGTGGGGTTAAATGACTCCTGCACCACTCTGATTCAGAGGTGTTGGGTTAAATGACTCATCCGGTCCACACGAGGAGTGGGGTTAAATGACTCCTGCACCACTCTGATTCAGAGGTGTTGGGTTAAATGACTCATCCGGTCCACACGAGGAGTGGGGTTAAATGACTCCTGCACCACTCTGATTCAGAGGTGTTGGGTTAAATGACTCATCCGGTCCACACGAGGAGTGGGGTTAAATGACTCCTGCACCACTCTGATTCAGAGGTGTTGGGTTAAATGACTCATCCGGTCCACACGAGGAGTGGGGTTAAATGACTCCTGCACCACTCTGATTCAGAGGTGTTGGGTTAAATGACTCATCCGGTCCACACGAGGAGTGGGGTTAAATGACTCCTGCACCACTCTGATTCAGAGGTGTTGGGTTAAATGACTCATCCGGTCCACACGAGGAGTGGGGTTAAATGACTCCTGCACCACTCTGATTCAGAGGTGTTGGGTTAAATGACTCATCCGGTCCACACGAGGAGTGGGGTTAAATGACTCCTGCACCACTCTGATTCAGAGGTGTTGGGTTAAATGACTCATCCGGTCCACACAAGGAGTGGGGTTAAATGACTCCTGCACCACTCTGATTCAGAGGTGTTGGGTTAAATGACTCCTGCACCACTCTGATTCAGAGGAGTGGGGTTAAATGACTCCTGCACCTCTCTGATTCAGAGGACTGGGGTTAAATGACTCCTGCACCACTCTGATTCAGAGGAGTGGGGTTAAATGACTCCTGCACCACTCTGATTCAGAGGAGTTGGGTTAAATGACTCCTGCACCGCTCTGATTCAGAGGAGTGGGGTTAAATGACTCCTGCACTACTCTGATTCAGAGGAGTGGGGTTAAATGACTCCTGCACCACTCTGATTCAGAGGAGTGGGGTTAAATGACTCCTGCACCACTCTGATTTAGAGGAGTGGGGTTAAATGACTCCTGCACCACTCTGATTCAGAGGAGTGGGGTTAAATGACTCCTGCACCACTCTGATTTAGAGGAGTGGGGTTAAATGACTCCTGCACCTCTCTGATTTAGAGGAGTGGGGTTAAATGACTCCTGCACCACTCTGATTCAGAGGAGTGGGGTTAAATGACTCCTGCACCACTCTGATTCAGAGGTGTTGGGTTAAATGACTCCTGCACCACTCTGATTCAGAGGAGTGGGGTTAAATGACTCTTGCACCTCGTTGATACAGAGGAAGACATTTTGGTTGGATACATTCTGTTGTGCAACTGACTAGGTATCACTTTCCCTACTGCACTACCCCTGCCTGACCCCAAACCCTGGCTACCAACCTACTGGCTGCAGACGGGGTACAGCACCACCCCTGGCCCTAGCCCTGACCCCTAACCCTGGCTACCAACCTAGGACAAGCAGAATGGTCAGGAGGGCTGGTACAGGGTCAGGACAGGCAGAGTGGTCAGGCTGGCTGGTACAGGGTCAGGACAGGCAGAGTGGTCAGGTGGGCTGGTACAGGGTCAGGACAGGCAGAATGGTCAGGTGGGCTGGTACAGGGTCAGGACAGGCAGAGTGGGATGGCGGGCTGGTACAGGGTCAGGACAGGCAGAATGGTCAGGCGGGCTGGTACAGGGCCAGGACAGGCAAAGGTCAAAAACCAGGAGGATGAGAAGAAGAGAGGCTGGGATGAGACAGGAGCTGACAGGACGACCCCTGGTAAGCTTGACAAATAGACAAACAGACAAACAGAAAACACAGGTATGAATACACAGGGGATAATGGGGCAGATGGGCGACACCTGGAGGGGGGTGGGTGGAGACGAGCACAAAGACAGGTGAAAAAGATCAGGGCGTAACTTTATGTAGCCGTAATGAAGGCTTTATGAATACATATATATGGGACCTAATACAGTGAAGTGCTACTATGAACCATTAGACCTGTATTAAATTGTGTAAATATTAGCTCTGTATGTTGGTTTATTTCACTAGACCTCCATCCAATGTTAAGTTAGAAATCAATAAGTTCAGACTGGAGTGATTGTCCTTTAATTGGTTCATACCTGTCTCAGTTTCAAACCCTGATCAGCACTTCATCACTGTAGTGCTTTCCGTCACAATGCAACACACACACACACACACACACACACACACACACACACACACACACACACACACACACACACACACACACACACACACACCACTGTATAAGTGCTTTCCATCGCAATGCAACAAATATCTCCCCCATACAGTCTCTGTGCCAGTCATCCATAGCAAAGCATTACTGGATTTTATTTAATGGTGTTTCACTTCAGATGGCGGGAGAGGGGTGGGGGAGAGACAGACGGAGGGAGGGAGGGAGGGAGAGGAGTGGAGGGGACAGATGGAGGGAGAGGGGTGGGGGAGAGACGGCTGGAGGGAGAGAGAGAGAAAGAGACGGAGAGAAAAAGAGAGATGCCATGCCAGGGTTTAAGCTTTTTCCCCATAGCACCACCATTAGGCCAAATTTGACAGATCGCCCTAGGACAAATCAAATCAAAGTTTATTTGTCACGTGCGCCGAATACAACAGGCACCTTACAGTGAAATGCTTACTTAAAGGCTCTAACCAATAGTGCGAAAAAAAGGTATATGTGTGTGTGTAGGTAAGTAAAGAAATAAAACAATTGAAAATAAGAGTAGCAAGGCTATATTCAGACACCGGTTAGTCAGGCTGATTGAGGTAGTATGTACATGTAGATATGATTAAAGTGACTATGCATATATGATGAACAGAGAGTAGCAGTAGCGTAAAAGGAGGGGGGTGGTGGGTGGCCGGACACAATGCAGATAGCCCGGTTAGCCAATGTGCGAGAGCACTGGTTGGTCGGGACAATTGAGGTAGTATGTACATGAATGTATAGTTAAAGTGACTATACATATAAGATAAACAGAGCGGGGCAGGGGGAGGGCACACAATGCAAATAGTCCGGGTAACCATTTGGTTACCTGTTCAGGAGTCTTATGGCTTGGGGGTAAAAACTGTTGAGAAGCCTTTTTGTCCTAGACTTGGCACTCCGGTACCACTTGCCATGCGGTAGTAGAGACAACAGTCTATGACTGGGGTGGCTGGGGTCTTTGACAATTTTCAGGGCCTTCCTCTGGCACCGCCTGGTGTAGAGGTCCTGGATGGCAGGCAGCTTTGCCCCAGTGATGTACTGGGCCGTACGCACTACCCTCTGAAGTGCCTTGCAGTCGGAGGCCGAGCAATTGCCGTACCAGGCAGTGATGCAACTGGTCAGGATGCTCTCGATGTTGCAGCTGTAGAACCTTTTGAGGATCTCAGGACCCATGCCAAATCTTTTTAGTTTCCTGAGGGGGAATAGGCTTTGTCGTGCCTTCTTCACGACTGTCTTGGTGTGTTTGGACCATTCTAATTTGTTGTTGATGTGGACACCAAGGAATTTGAAGCTCTCAACCTGCTCCACTACAGGCCAGTCGATGAGGATGGGGACGTGCTCGGTGCTCCTTTTCCTGTAGTCCACAATCATCTCCTTAGTCTTGGTTGCGTTGAGGGATAGGTTGTTATTCTGGCACCACCCGGCCAGATCTCTGACCTCCTCCCTATAGGCTGTCTCGTCGTTGTCGGTGATCAGGCCTGCCACTGTTGTGTCGTCAGCAAACTTAATGATGGTGTTGGAGTCGTGCCTGGCCATGCAGTCGTGGGTGAACAGGGAGTACAGGAGGGGACTGAGCACGCACCCCTGGGGAGCTCCAGTGTTGAGGATCAGCGTGGCAGATGTGTTGCTACCTACCCTCACCACCTGGGGGCGGCCCGTCAGGAAGTCCAGGATCCAGTTGCAGAGGGAGGTGTTTAGTCCCAGGTTCCTTAGCTTAGCGATGAGCTTTGAGGGTACTATGGTGTTGAACGCTGAGCTGTAGTCAATGAATAGCATTCTCACATAGGTGTTCCTTTTGTCCAGGTGGGAAAGGGCAGTGTGGAGTGCAATAGAGATTGCATCATCTGTGGATCTGTTTGGGCGGTATGCAAATTGGAGTGGGTCTAGGGTTTCTGGGATAATGGTGTTGATGTGAGCCATTACCAGCCTTTCAAAGCACTTCATGGCTACGGACGTGAGTGCTACGGGTCTGTAGTCATTTAGGCAGGTTGCCTTTGTGTTCTTGGACACAGGGACTATGGTGGTCTGCTTGAAGCATGTTGGTATTACAGACTCAATCAGGGACATGTTGAAATGCCCGGCGCACACGTCCTGGTAATCTGGCCCCGCAGCCTTGTGAATGTTGACCTGTTTAAAGGTCTTACTCACGTCGGCTACGGAGAGCATGATCACACAGTCGTCCCGAACAGCTGATGCTCTCATGCATGCCTCAGTGTTGCTTGCCTTGAAGCGAGCATAGAAGTGATTTAGCTTGTCTGGTAGGCTCGTGTCACTGGGCAGCTCGCGGCTGTGCTTCCCTTTGTAGTCTGTAATAGTTTGCAAGCCCTGCCACATCCGACGAGCGTCGGAGCCGGTGTAGTATGATTCAATCTTAGCCCTGTACTGACGCTTTGCCTGTTTGATGGTTCGTCGCAGGGCATAGCGGGATTTCTTGCAAGCTTCCGGGTTAGAGTCCCGCACCTTGAAAGTGGCAGCTCTACCCTTTAGCTCAGTGCGAATGCTGCCTGTAATCCATGGCTTCTGGTTGGGGTATGTACGTACAGTCACTGTGGTGACAACGTCCTCAATGCACTTATTGATAAAGCCAGTGACTGATGTGGTGTATTCCTCAATGTCATCGGAAGAATCACAGAACATGTTCCAGTCTGTGATGGCAAAACAGTCCTGTAGTTTAGCATCTGCTTCATCTGACCATTATTTTATAGACCGAGTCACTGGTTCTTCCTGCTTAAATTTTTGCTTGTAAGCAGGAATCAGGAGGATAGAGTTGTGGTCGGATTTACCAAATGGAGGGCGAGGGAGAGCTTTGTACACGTCTCTGTGTGTGGAGTACAGGTGATCTAGAATTTTTTTCCCTCCGGTTGCAGATTTAACATGTTGATAGAGATTTGGTAGAACTGATTTAAGTTTCCCTGCATTAAAGTCTCCGGCCACTAGGAGCACCGTGGTTTCCTGTTTGCTACTTCTTTCATCCTTACCATGCTTGCCAAATATCAGAACTCAAAATCAAACAGATCATGCAATATGCCTTTAATGTATTTTGGATAAAAAACTATTTTTTAATGATGTTGACTACTTTAAATCTTTTCCTCCAGAACCGCTGGACCGATCGGCACCATATTTTCCAAGACTCTAGGTCAAACAATATGGTGGCCATTTGCCAATGAAGTTGCATGAACGGTTCTCACTGTCCAACAGTGCCTCCATACGATCTAACCAAACCTATACAGGTTAGCTAGACTCACATCCCTGAGCGTATCTGCGAAATTGCATCACTCTGAGTCAAACCAATAGAGAGAATTAGGGGCGGTAGGTAGTCTAGTGGTTGGAGCGTTGGACTAGTAACCGGAAGGTTGCAAGATCGAATCCCCGAGCTGACAAGGTGAAAATCAGCTGCCCCTGAACAAGGAAGTTAACCCACTGTTCCCCGGGAGGCCGTCATTGAAAATAAGAATTTGTTCTTAACTGACTTGCCTAGTTAAATAAAAATATACATTTGTGGCCTTTTACATTGCCACCATGTGGCTGACTGAATGTGCTGCATATGTTGAGTCTTGACCGTGTGGAACATGTGTATCAAGTTTTGTTACAATATGAATATGCATGTCTGATTCGCATATATGCATTCTTGTGCCAGACCACGCCCATGTGAGAGTTTATTGGTCAGTAGCATATCAAGTTTCGTGCTGATTGTAGGAGTAGCGTTGTGGTTTTCGCAAAATCAATCATTTCCCGGGTATTATGTGAGGGCTTGCAAATTTGACCAATCACCGCAATATTTCTGTATAAAACAGTAAAATCATTGCAATATTATCGCAATAAAACTGGCCAATCACCACGAGTACAAAAAAAGGGCTCTCAATTTCAACCAATCACTGCACATTTACCACATAATATGGTTCAATCAAGCCACACGTCAACAAACTATTTGCGTTGTCTGCGCAGTTTCGCAACGAATTGCCATGCAGAATATAAGCATTGCCGCAGCAACAAAAAATATGCAAATATCACCCCAAAAAATTGTGAAATCCCGTTTTGTTATTTACAGTCATGCAAGGTTGCAACCTCCTTGGCCTTACCATCTCAGTGGAATTTACATGTTAATTTTCCTTGACAGAAGAACCGGTATAAAAATGATCAACGGCATAAAATACAATGTTGGTTTCTGTTTTCACAAAAGAGATGGAATGAGAGAAAAACAGAGAAGGAGAAAGATCTTCACTATATATATATATATATATTTTTTTTTAAGCACAATCAACTTCCCTGAACTATGGTTGTGTCTGGGACCCTCTGGATTGTGCTGGGATGCAGAGCGCCACGGCTGCCTTATGGGGAGCACTTAACAGTGGCCATTTTGAAAACCAGTCTGGTGTTTTTGAAAAGCAATGAAGGTTAGATTGCAGTGGAATGAACAGGGCAAATAGCAGGGGCTAAGCGGCTGGATGAAAAATGCATGCCTTGCGTCTGTCTCGTGGGGGTATATCTGGGCCCAGCCGCCGTCTAGCTTTCAGCCCAGCCAGCCAGGCAGGGCCCTGCCGTCGAAGATATTGCTGGAGAGAAGAGAGAGAGAGAGAGAGACAGAGAGATAGTGAGAGTGCTTCTTCTAGACAATTAGACAGGGAAACACTCCTAACCACCTCCTCCTCCTTGGGTGTGATAACGGAGGGTCCCCAGGCTCGGCTGGAGTAGTGGAGGTGGTGTGTGTGTGTGTGTGTGTGTGTGCGCGTGTTGGTGCGTGTCTGTAGAGTGTTTCCCAGACCAGCAGCCTGCAGGGACCAGGGGTTAGTTAACGTGGAGCCTGGGCTCTTAGTGCTGTGGACCTGAGGGTGTTGGGATGGAGACATTGCTCTGGGTGATACCAGGGGAAAACATGGAATGAGAGGTAATCCTCCCTCCATCCTGTCCTCTTTTCTCACTCTCTCCATCGCTTCCTGAGATTCACACATATCCCTCAGCCTGTCAGGAGGTAGGTAGGTGCGTGCGTGTGCGTGCTGTGTGTGTGTGTGTGTGTGCGTGCGTGCGTTATGCACGTGTGTGTGTGTGTTGTGTGCGTGCTGTGTGTGTGTGTGGTGTGTGTGTGTGTGTGTGTGTGCGTGCGTTATGCACGTGTGTGTGTGTGTGGTGTGTGTGTGCGTGCGTGCATGCTACCACTAGATGTGGTCCTGTAGTGTTCAGTTTGTGAGAGTGAGGCGGTAGCAATGCTAAGATCCTGATTGGATCTCTTTCCCATACTAAATGCACTCGGTGTACGTTTCTTTTTGGATAAAAGTGTCTTAAGTGGAATATTATTGCTTTATACATGTTCATATTATAGTTTTTTTATCATACATTATCATAATATTGTTTTTATACATGATCATATTATTGTTTTTATACATTATCATATTATTGTTTTTATTATTATGCATTATCATATTAATGTTTTTATACATTATCATATTATTGTTTTTTATTATGCATTATCATATTATTGTTTTTATACATTATCATATTATTGTTTTATACATTATTGTATTAGTATTTTATATATTATCATATTGTTTTTTTATTATACATTATGATATTATTGTTTTTATACATGATCATATTATTGTTTTATACATTATCATATTATTGTTTTATACATCATCATATTATTGTTTTTGAACACTGTCGTATTATTGCTGTATACATGATCATATTATTGTTTTATACATTATCACATTATACATGATCATATTATTGTGGTATACATTATCATATTATTGCGGTATACATGATCACATTATCGCTTTATACATTATCACACTATTGCTGTAAACATTATCATACTATTGATGTATACATTATCATAATGTTGCTTTATACATTCTGATATTATCACTTCATACATGACCATATTAGTGCTTTATACAGCACCATATTATAAGCTTTATACATGATCCTATTGTCACTTTATACATTACCGTATTAGCATGATATACATTATCATATTATTTGTTTTATATTATCATGTTATTGTTTATACATTGTCATATTATCACTTTATGCATTATCATATTATTGCTTTATACATTGCCGTAGTAGTGTTTAATTTTTTTCTTCATCATATTGCTTTTATGCATTATCATAGTATTGCTTTTTACATTATCATGGAACTGGTGCAGGTGCATCAGTGTGATACCAGGGTTCCCTTTATTTGATCATGTCTGCAGATGCTATAAGAGGATATTGGGTAGTGGTGGTAGTAGTTAGTTGTGGTGGTAGTAGTAGTGGTAGTTATGTTGTTGGTGGTAGTAGTAGTGGTAGTTATGTTGTTGGTGGTAGTAGTAGTAGTGGTAGTTATGTTGTTGGTGGTAGTAGTCGTTTGGTGATAGTAGTGGTAGTGCTGGTGGTAGTAGTGGTGGTAGTGGTAGTAGTGGTGGTAGTAGTGGTGGTAGTAGTAGTGTTGATAATAGTAGTGGTGGTAGTGGTAGTAGTGGTGGTAGTGGTAGTAGTGGTGGTAGTAGTAGTGTTGATAATAGTAGTAGTAGTAGTGGTGGTCGTGGTAGTAGTGGTGGTAGTGGTAGTAGTGGTGGTAGTAGTAGTGTTGATAATAGTAGTAGTAGTAGTGGTGGTAGTAGTGGTGGTAGTGGTAGTAGTGGTAGTGGTGGTAGTAGTAGTAGTAGTGGTGGTGGTAGTAGTAGCTGTAGTAGTGGTGGTGGTAGTAGTAGTAGTAGCTGTAGTAGTAGTGGTGGTAGTAGTAGTAGTAGCTGTAGTAGTGGTGGTAGTAGTAGCTGTAGTAGTAGTAGTAGCTGTAGTAGTAGTGGTGGTAGTAGTAGTAGTAGTAGCTGTAGTAGTAGTGGTGGTAGTAGTAGTGGTAGTAGCTGTAGTAGTAGTGGTGGTAGTAGCAGTAGTAGCTGTAGTAGTAGTGGTGGTAGTAGCAGTAGTAGCTGTAGTAGTAGTGGTGGTAGTAGCTGTAGTAGTGGTAGTAGCTGTAGTAGTAGTGGTGGTTGTGGTAGTAGTAGTAGGGGTGGTAGTAGTAGTGGTGGTGGTAGTAGTAGCTGTAGTAGTAGTGGTGGTAGTAGTAGTAGCTGTAGTAGTAGTGGTGGTTGTGGTGGTAGTAGTAATAGTAGTGGTAGTGGTGGTAGCAGTGTTTAAGTGATATACAGTTTATACCATATACAAGGCTATTTGGAAAAATACTGATGGTATGATTTTAATACCGTAAAAAAATATATACAGTTGGAGTCATTAAAACTCGTTTTTCAACCACTTCACAAATTTCTTGTTAACAAACTATGGTTTCAGCAAGTCGGTTAGGACATCTACTTTGTGCATGACACAAGTAATTTTTCCAACAATTATTTACAGACATATTATTTCACTTATATTTCACTGTGTCTTCCCTGTTGCTCAGTTGGTAGAGCATGGTGTTTGCAACGCCAGCATGGTGTGTGCAATGCCAGGGTTGTGGGTTTGATTCCCATGGGGGGCCAGCACAAAAAAAAAAAAAATGCACAAAATGAAATGTATGCATTCACTACTGTAAGTTGGATAAGAGTGTCTACTAAAATGTAATGTAAAATGTACTGTATCACAATTCCAGTGGGTCAGAAGTTTACATACACTAAGTTGACTGTGCCTTTAAACAGCTTGGAAAATTCCAGAAAATTATGTCATGGCTTTAGAAGCTTGTGATAGGCTAATTGACATCATCTGAGTCAATTGGAGGTGCACCTGTGGATGTATTTCAAGGCCTACCTTCAAACTCTGTGCTTCTTAGGAAAACTACCATCATGGGAAAATCTAAAGAATTCAACCAAGACCTTGCAAATCATTTTATAACATTTTTGCCATGGATTTTTTTGTTGTTATTCTGTCTCTCACTGTTCAAATAAACCAACCATTAAAATTATAGACTGATAATTTCTTTGTCAGTGGGCAAACATACAAAATCAGCAGGGGATCAAATACTTTTTTCCCTCACTGTAAGTTGCAGGGTTGCGTAACTGGGTGGAAGCCAGCTAGTGATGGCTATTTAACAGTCTGATGGCCTTGAGATAGAAGTTTTTCAGTCTCTTGGTCCCAGCTTTGATGCACCTGTACTGACCTCACCTTCTGGATGATAGCGGGGTGAACAGGCCGTACCTTGGGTGGTTGATGTCCTTGACAATCTTTTTTTGCCTCCCGTGACATCAGGTGGTGTAGGTGTCCTGGAGGGCAGGTAGCTTGCCCACGGTGATGCGTTGTGCAGACCGCACCACCCTCTGGAGAGCCCTGCAGTTGCGGGCGGTGCAGTTTCTGTACCAGGCGGTGATACAGCCGGAGATACAGCCGGACAGGATGCTCTCAAATCAAATCAAATTGTATTTGTCACATGGGCCGAATACAACAAGTGTAGACCTTAAAGTGAAATGCTTACTTACAAGCCCTTAACCAACAATGCAGTTTAAAGAAAAAAATTGTGCATCTGTAAAAGTTTGAGGGTTTTAAGGGCCAAACAAAATTTCTTCAGCCTCCTGAGTTTGAAGAGTCGCTGTTGCGCCTTCTTCACCACACTGTCTGTGTGGGTGGACCATTTCAGATCATCAGTGGTGTGTACGCCGAGGAAGCGTTCTACCTTCTCCACTGTGGTCCCATGGGATTTGGGCGTGCTCCCTCTGCTGTTTCCTGAAGTCCACAATCAGCTCCTTTGTTTTGTTGACATTAAGTGAGAGGTTATTTTCCTGGCACCACTCTCCCAGGGCCCTCACCTCCTCCCTGTAGGATGTCTTGTCATTGTTGGTAATCAGGCCTACTACTGTTGTTGTCTGAAAACTTAGTGATTGAGTTGGAGGCATGCGTGGCTAAGCAGTCATGGGTGAACAGGGAGTACAGGAGGGGGCTGAGCACGCACCCTTGTGGGGCCCCAGTGCTGAGGATCAGCGAAGTGGAGATGTTGTTTCCTACCTTCACCACCTGGGGGCGGCCCGTCAGGAAGTCCAGGACCCAGTTGCACAGGGCGGGGTTCAGACCCAGGGCCCCGAGCTTAATGATGAGCTTGGAAGGTACTATGGTGTTGAATGCTGAGCTATAGTCAATGAACAGCATTCTTACATAGGTATTCTTCTTGCCCAGATTTTACAAAATATATATATCACCTTTATTTAACCAGGTAGGCCAGTTGAGAACAAGTTCTCATTTACAACTGCGACCTGGCCAACATAAAGCAAAGCAGTGCGACACAAACAACAACACCGAGTTACACATGGGATAAACAAACATACAGTCAATAACACAATAGAAAAATCTATATACAGTGTGTGCGAATGTAGTAAGGTTAGGGAGGTAAGGTAATAAGTCTGCCATAGTGGCGAAATAATTACAAATTAGCAATTATACACTGGAGTGATAGATGTGCAGAAGATGAATGTGCAAGTAGAGATATTGGTGTGCAAAGGAGCAAAAAAAACAAAAACAATATGGGCATGAGGTAGTTGGGTGGGCTAATTACAGATGGCCTGTGTACAGGTGCAATGATCGGTAAACTGCTCTGACAGCTGATGCTTAAAGTTAGTGAGGGAGAAAAAAAGACTCCAGCTTCAGTGATTTTTTCAATTCGCTCCAGTCATTGGCAGCAGAGAACTGGAAGGAAAGGCGGCCAAACGAGGAGTTGGCTTTGGGAATGACCAGTGAAATATACCTGCTGGAGCGCGTGCTACGGGTGCGTACTGCTATGGTGACCAGTGAGCTGAGATAAGGCAGGGCTTTACCTAGCAAAGACTTATAGATGACCTGGAGCCAGTGGGTTTGGCGACGAATATGAAGCGAGGGCCAGCCAACGAGAGCATACAGGTTGCAGTGGTGGGTAGTATATGGGGCTTTGGTGACAAAACGGATGGCACTGTGATAGACTACATCCAATTTGCTGAGTAGAGTGTTGGAGGCTATTTTGTAAATGACATCGCCAAAGTCAAGGATCGGTAGGATAGTCAGTTTTACGAGGGTATGTTTGGCAGCCTGAGTGAAGGATGCTTTGTTGCGAAATAGGAAGCCGATTCTAGATTTAATTTGGGATTGGAGATGCTTAATGTGAGCCTGGAAGGAGAGTTTACAGTCTAACCAGACTGTTAGACTGTAAACCAGACAGTCTAACCAGATGGGATAGGGCAGTGTGCTGTGCGATGGCGAATGCATTGTCTGTGGATCTATTGGGGCGGGAATCAAATTGAAGTGGGTCTAGGGTGTAAGGTAGAGGTGATATGATTCTTAACTAGCCTCTCAAAGCACTACATGATGACAGACGTGTTACCTTTGCTTTCTTGGGTACAGGAACAATGGTGGACATATTGAAGCAAGTGGGGACAGCAGACTTGGATAGGGAGAGATTGAATTGTCCTTAAACATTCCAGCCAGCTGGTCTGTGCATGCTCTGAGGACACGGCTAGGGATGCTGTTTAGGCTGCCTTGCAAGGGTTAAGAAGGAGAAGGAGAGCGCGGAGTCCTTGGTAGCGGGCTGCGTCGGTGGATCTGTGTTATCCTCAAAGCGGGCGACGAAGGTGTTTAGCTTGTTCAGGAGCAAGACTTCAGTCTCCGCGACGTGGCTGGTTTTCCCTTTGTAGTCCGGGATTGTCTGTAGACCCTGTAGCATACGTCTCATGTCTGAGCCGTTGAATTGCGACTCCTCTTTGTCTCTGTACTGACGTTTTGCCTGTTTGATTGCCTTACGGAGGGAATGGTTCGCACTTTCAGTTTTGCACGAATACTGCCATCTATCCACGGTTTTTGGTTTGGTTAGGTTTTAATAGACACAGTGGGTACAACATCACCTATACACTTCCTGGTGAACTCCGTCACCATATCCGTGTATTCGTCGATGTTATTCTCAGAGGCTACCCAGAACACATCCCAGTCCGCGTGATCAAAACAATTTTGAAGCATGGATTCCGATTGGTCAGACCAGCGTTTAATAGTCCTTAGCACGTGTACTTCCTGTTTGAGTTTCTGCCTATAGGAAGGGAGGAGCAAAATGGAGTTGTGATCAGATTTGCCAAAGGGAGAGAGGTGGGAGGGTCTTGTAGGCATTTCGAAAAGTTGAATAGCAGTAGTCCAATGTTTTTCCAGAGCCGAGTACAACAGTCACTGTGTTGGTTGAACTTCGGTTGCGTTTTCCTCAAATTTGCTTTGTTAAAACGTCTAGCTACAATAAATGCAGCCTCAGGATATGTGGTTTCCAGTTTGCATAAAGTCTTGTGTAGTTCTTTGATGGCCGTCGTGGTATCGGCTTGAAGGGGAATATACACGGCTGTGACTATAACTGACTACTACCTCTTGGGAGGTAATACGGTCTGCATTTGATTGTGACGTATTCTAGTTCGGGTGAACAAAAGGACTTGAGTTCCTGTATGTTATCACAATCACAACATGAGTAGTTAATCATGAAACATACACCACCGCCCTCCTTCTTCCGGGAGATGTCTTTATTCCTGTCTGTACTGAGAACCCAGCTGGCTGTATGGACGGGGACATTATATCCAGAGAGAGACATGTTTCTGTGAAACAGAGTATGTTACAATCCTTAATGTCTCTCTGGGAAGAATATTCTCGCCCTGAGCTCGTCTACTTTATTATCCATAGACTGAGCATTAGCGAGTAATATACTCGGAAGCGGTGGATGGTGTGCACGCCTCCTGAGTCGGACTAGAAGTCCACTCCCAATAGCTCTTCGCCGCCGGCGACATCTTGAAGCAGTCTCTGGAATAAGGTAAATTGCCCTGGGAGGTACGAACAAAGGATCCAATTCAGGAAAGTCGTATTCCTGGTGAGTTACCGCCGCTCTGATATACAAAAGTTATTTCTGGCTGGGCTAATAATGTAAGAAATAACACACAAAAAACCCTGAAATACTGCAACGTTGCCAAGGAGCTAGAAGCAGAGCTGCCATATCTGTCGGCGCTATCTTACAAGTAAGCAATGAAAAGGGCTCCCTTTTTATTTTCGGTTCCAACAGGTTGTTTGCAACTGCGTCACTCAACTGGGCCCTCCAGCGGTCAGGCTCATCCCCTTAAACTTCAGTGGCAAGACGAGATCCTCTGACATGGCAGTCCAAATAGCAAAGTATTTTCCCACTTTGGTTTACTTTTTTATTGTTCTTTGTTTTTTTCGTTCATTTTTAGGTTCATGATAAGCTGGCTGTTACAGTGCACAGGTTTCTTTGGTTTATATCGATGCATCATCGGGAATTTAAGGTCATGCGTCTGAATGTAAACGGACTGGGGAGTGCCATCAAGAGAAGTATGGTAATAGCAAAGATGAAACAGGAGAGAGTTGACATACTATTCTAGCAGGAAACTCACTTCTCCACTCCTGAATACGAGAAACTCAAGAAAACAGGATATAGAAATACCTTTTTCTTCTTCTTCTAAAACGGGTAGAATTTTCATCCCCAAATTCTGTTAATTTTGTGGAAGGGATTTTAACATGATTTTAAAATCAAAGTTGGACAGCACAAATCAAAATAGGAAAATTAGCCTGGTTGTTAAAACAAATCTATAGGATATGACAGGATTTAGGACTGCTTGATGTATGGCGTGACATCCACATGTCAGATAGGGAATATACTTTTTACTCAGCCCACAACACTGAATACTTAAGGTTAAACTACTTTTTAATGTACAGTACATATAGGCACAGGTTGAAGGATTGTAGGATTGGGCAGAGTGACTTATCAGATCATAATGGAGTTTACCTTACTCCACACCTTGATAGCAAACCAAGTAATACTCTATGGAGGTTTAATACAAGCATGCTGAATGATCCAGCATTCAATGAATCAATAAATACAGAATTGAATGTCTATCTGGAGAATAATGATAACGGGGGAGTATCTCTGCTACTTTGTGGGATGCATCTAAGGCGGTTATTCGAGGGAATATCATAGCCACATCATCTCTCAAGAAAAAGATTAAAGCACAGAAACTGCTGAAATTACAGGAAGCTTAGAACAATCTTGGAACGATCTTGGAACGATCTCACAGTCATTTCAAAGACCCTCTTATATTACGAGAGATTCAAAAAGTAAAAACAGGAAGTTGACCAGATTTATAGTGAAGAAGTAGAGAAACAGCTCAGGTTCCTGAAACAAATATATTATGAAACAGGCTCACCGGCAACAAAATTACTGGCGTGGAGATTCAGAAAACAACATGCACAAAATACAATTTTCAAAATAAAAGACCCCAAAACATTACATGCAAATTGGATGAAATACAGAATGCATTTGAATCATATTATACAAATCTGTATAAGCAACCAGAGAAGGCAGATGCACAGACAATAGAGCATTTTTGTTTTTACAAAAAAAATGATGGCGCCGACAAAGATGGCCGCCTCGCTTCTAGTCCTTAAGAAACTATGCAGTATTTCGTTTTTTTTATGTATTATTTCTTACATTGTTACCCCAGGAAATCTTAAGTCTTATTATATTCAGCCCGGGAAGAACTATTGGATATAAGAGCAACTCACTTGATCTCCCCTCAATTGGGGACAGAGCAAAAATGATAGACTGACTTCAGAAATTACCACTGAAGAAATTAATAATGAAATATCAAATCTCCAGGCACTGATGGTTTCCCTTCAGAATGCTTCAGAGCCTCCACAAAACAACTAACACCTCTACTTCAGGCCTGTTTTAACTGGACTCTGCAGGAGGGAGATCTTCCACCATCGTGGAGAGAAGCCATAGTATCTGTAATACCAGAAAAGAAGGAATGCAGTTCCTATAGACATATTGCAATTATTAACATGGATTATAAACAATATGAATCAATACTATATGTGGCACAGGCAAGGGCTCCCGAGTGGCGCAGAGGTCTAAGGCACTGCATTTCAGTTCAAGAGGCGTCACTACAGTCCCTGGTTCGAATCCACATCCGGCCGCTGATTGAGAGTCCCGTAGGGCGGTGCACAATTGGCCCCAGCGTCGTTCTGGGTTTGACTGACTTGCCTAGTTTAAATAAAATTAAAATAATAATAATAGCCAATAGAATGGTGGACATAATCCCAGAATTGATTGATGGAGATAAAGCTGGTTTCATAGGAAATAGACAGACGCAGAACAACATAAGGAGGACACTACATGTCATGGACCATATAACTCAGGAGAAGACAGGCTCTATATTAATCAGTCTAGATGAAGGGAAAGCATTTGATTCAGTGGGATGGGATTATCTATTCCAAATTATGGATAGATTTGGTTTCAACAAAGAAGTGATACAGTGCATCAAAACACTGTATTCATGTCCGACTGCCAAAATAAAGATTAATGGACATTTTGTCCCAAACGATACATTTAGAATGAGGTGCAAGACAAGGCTGTCACATCCTGACCATAGTAAGAGGTTATTTTTATGGTAGAGTAGGTCAGGGCGTGACGGGGGTGTTTTGTGTTTTTCTATGTTTTGTATTTCTATGTTTAATTTCTAAGTTTCTATTTCTATGTTGTTTTTCTTTGGGTTGATCTCCAATTTGAGGCAGCTGGTCCTCGTCTCTAATTGGAGATCATATTTAAGTATTTAATTTTTTTCCTGGGGTTTGTGGGTTATTATATTTTGAGTAGTGTTTGTTTCTCTCTGCGTCACGGTTTTGTTGTTTTGTCAATTCAGTTATTTATGTCTTGCAAAGTTTCACGGATTTATTAAATATGTGGAACTACAACCACGCTGCACTTTGGTCTGCTCCTTTCGACAGCCGTGACAAAGGCTGTAATCTTTCACCCACACTCTTCTCCTTGTAGATCCCTGCAATTCAGGATAGCAGATTTTGTATTTTTGGTTGGTTTACTATTCTAGTGAGGGCTTCTGGTGCTACCAAGTAAAGGGAAATGTGCACGCGCACACACACGTACACACACACGTACACACACACGTACACACCCACGTACACACCCACACACACACACACACACACACACACACACACACACACACACACACACACACACACACACACACACACACACACACACACGTACACACACACACACGTACACACACACACACACACACGTACACACACACACACACACACACACACGTACACACACACGTACACACGCACACACACACACACCAGTGACTGCCACTGGAACGATGTCCTTGTCTTCTACTGTGCTCCCTCTTCTCCTCAGGGTCCACCGGGGTTTCCCAACCCTTCTCCTCAGGGACCACCAGGGTTTCCAACCCCTCTCCTCAGGGACCACTAGGGTTTCCCAACCCCTCTCCTCGGGGACCACCAGGGTTTCCAACCCCTCTCCTCAGGGACCACCAGGGTTTCCAACCCCTCTCCTCGGGGACCACCAGGGTTTCCAACCCCTCTCCTCGGGGACCACCAGGGTTTCCCAACCCCTCTCCTCAGGGACCACCAGGGTTTCCCAACCCTTCTCCTCAGGGACCACCAGGGTTTCCCAACCCCTCTCCTCAGGGACCACCAGGGTTTCCCAACCCCTCTCCTCGGGGACCACCAGGGTTTCCCAACCCCTCTCCTCAGGGACCACCAGGGCTTCCAACCCCTCTCCTCAGGGACCACCAGGGTTTCCCAACCAGGGTTTCCCAACCAGGGTTTCCCTGCTTCCTCATCACAACTGTTGTCTTCAATGCATCCCAATTGGCACCCTATTCCCTACATAGTGCACTACCGTTGACCAGCGGCCCATTATTCCCTACATAGTGCCATACGTTTCACCAGAGGCCCTGGTCAATAGGGTGCCATTTGGGTACATACACTAAGTGTCTTGACTGGTGATCAACTGGTCTGCGAGAGAGAGCCAGGAATCCAAAGGGATCATCACCACCCATCTCCTCTCCTCCCTTCTCTCGACTTTACTCTCCTCCCTCTCCTCTCTCCTCTCCTCACCCTCCTCCCCTCTCTCCCCTTTACTCTCCTCTCCCCTCACCTCCCCTCTCTCTCCACCTTGCCTTCTCCTCTCTCTCCCCCTCCTCTCCTCCCTCTCCTCTCCCCTCTCCTCCCCTCTCTCTCCTCCTTGCCTTCTCCTCTCTCTCCCCCCTCCTCTCCTCCCCCCCCCCCTCTCTCTCTCCACTCAGCCCAGCCAGTCATTCTGTCAGCCCTGTCTACCTCTAATGTAGCATCATTTCCTCTGACACAGTAATTCTGCCTCTACCCGGGGGGGTTAGCTGTACCTGTGATATCTGTTGTCAATACTCTCCATTATGCCCCCTACAACACAGAACAACAAGCCCTGATGCAGCTGCTAGCCAGTCCACCTGGCCACCCACTGGGGTAATGATGGATAATGACCATCAACTGCCTTCCAATCAACCTGCCTACCTAGCCTCCACTTTGGTGTCACTATTACACCTGCACTGTCTGACTGCAAACCCACTATTCTTTGTGTTTGTGGTGGGTGGGTGGGGTGATGTGTGTGTAGTGTTTGCACTGTTGTGTTTTTGTCAGACAGAATGTTTTGTGTGGATGTTTGTTGTTGTGGAAAGAGCAGGCGGTGTGTGTGTGTGTGTGTTGTGTGTGTGTGTGTGTGAGTGTGTGAGAGAGAGAGAGAGAGAGATTGTGTACTGTAGATGTTTGCATGTTTGATGTTTTGAAGAGGCCGGTTGGTAACAGAGTAGCTCTTGAGGCGTATTGATTTTGTAATGTCTCCCTGAATGCTCTTAGTCAAGTTTCAACAAAGTTTTCACTGAGCTGATTTCTCTAAGTCCAGGGTGTTAACACTACAGCCATTAGCAGCATCAAGGAGAACCCTAAGTATAGATGCACTACAGCCATTAGCAGCATCAAGGAGAACCCTAAGTATAGATGCACTACAGCCATTAGCAAAATAGATTGGTGATCTAAAAGATGGAACGCTTTTACTGTCCTGTTGAAGACTACATTTGCACCTTGCATGGCATTGACTGTGTGTGTGTGTGTGTGTGTGTGTGTGTGTGTGTGTGTACACCAAGCGAGAGAACCAGATTAAAACCACTATCAATAGCCTTCGTCCTCCTGTCTCAGCTGAACTAGCATCAGTCAAAATCAATTGTTTACTGTACTGTATGTGGCGATGCTTTGAGTTACGGTGTGGTTTATTGATCCTGTAACACATAGACACTTCCTCTGTAGCTTGTGTGTCTGTTTCTGCCTGCCTGCTGGACTGGACTAGTCTGAGCAAGGAGGAGAGGAGGAGGACAGTAGGGGTCCTGTGGAACAATGAGCTTTTAACGGCCTGGATCTCTGTTTACAGCTCCAGCCCTTTCCCTTCTCCTCTCACCGCTTATAACCACTCTCCTCTCCTCTCCTCTCCTCTCCTCTCCTCTCCTCTCCTCTGTCCCCCTGTTCTCCTCTCCTCTCCTCTGTCCCCCTGTTCTCCTCTCCTCTCCTCTCCTCTCCTCTCCTCTCCTCTCCTCTCCTCTCCTCTCCTCTCCTCTCCTCTCCTCTCCTCTCCTCTCCTCTCCTCTCCTCTCCTCTGTCCCCCTGTTCTCCTCTCCTCTCCTCTCCTCTCCTCTCCTCTCCTCTCCTCTCCTCTCCTCTCCTCTCCTCTCCTCTGTCCCCCTGTTCTCCTCTCCTCTCCTCTGTCCCCCTGTTATCCTCTCCTCTCCTCTGTCCCCGTTATCCTCTCCTCTCCTCTCCTCTCCTCTCCTCTCCTCTCCTCTCCCATGCTCACACCACTCTACTCTACTCTGCTCTTCTCTACTTTGCTCACACTGTGGGTGTCCTGTGTGTTGTCTCTGCTCACACCACTCTGTTCTGCTCTCCCTAAAGTAGACATGGAACTGGGCTGGCCAGTCAGTCACAACAAGGCTAGCTATGTATTCATAGCCTGTCACTGGGCTGGCTTACCTGTAGCTCAGTTGGTAGAGCATGGTGTTTGCAACACCAGGGTTGTGGGTTTGATTCCCACGGGGGGCCAGCACAGAATTTTTTTTTAATGATATGTATGAAATTGTATGAAATGTATGCATTCACTACTGTAAGTCGCTCTGGATAAGAGCGTCTGCTAAATGTAAAAAATGTAAATGTAAAATGTAAGGCTAGCTATGTATTCATAGCCTGTCGCTGGGCCGGCCAGTCAGTCACAACAAGGCTAGCTATGTATTCATAGCCTGTCACTGGGCTGGCCAGTCAGTCACAACAAGGCTAGCTATGTATTCATAGCCTGTCACTGGGCTGGCCAGTCAGTCACAACAAGGCTAGCTATGTATTCATAGCCTGTCACTGGGCTGGCCAGTCAGTCACAACAAGGCTAGCTATGTATTCATAGTCTGTCACTGGGCCGGCCAGTCAGTCACAACAAGGCTAGCTATGTATTCATAGCCTGTCACTGGGCTGGCCAGTCAGTCACAACAAGGCTAGCTATGTATTCATAGTCTGTCACTGGGCTGGCCAGTCAGCCACAACAAGGCTAGCTATCTACCACTTATTTAGTATAGGTTTCTATAGCAACAAAAGTAGCCATCAACTGCAAGAGGAGCCTGCATTTTAGAATGGGCCAATGGGGAAGGTCCGTAAAGATGGAGGAATTCCGATATGACGTCATTGTTTTTAGCACAACCCACAGAGTTCTTAAACTACGTCGCGCAGCATGGTTCAACGTGGCAGTAAATCAGCACAATCTACCACCAGACAATCAGATCCACCAATCAGAGCTACCTGATTCTACACAGCTAGTTACCGTCATATCTACCACCAGGGAATCAGAGCTACCTGATTCTACCCAGCTAGTTACCATCATATCTACCACCAGGGAATCAGATCCACCAATCAGAGCTACCTGATTCTACACAGCTAGTTACCATCATATCTACCACCAGGGAATCAGAGTTACCTGATTCTACACAGCTAGTTACCGTCATATCTACCACCAGGGAATCAGAGCTACCTGATTCTACACAGCTAGTTACCGTCATATCTACCACCAGGGAATCAGAGCTACCTGATTCTACACAGCTAGTTACCGTCATATCTACCACCAGGGAATCAGAGCTACCTGATTCTACACAGCTAGTTACCGTCATATCTACCACCAGGGAATCAGAGCTACCTGATTCTACACAGCTAGTTACCGTCATATCTACCACCAGGGAATCAGAGTTACCTGATTCTACACAGCTAGTTACCGTCATATCTACCACCAGGGAATCAGAGCTACCTGATTCTACACAGCTAGTTACCGTCATATCTACCACCAGGGAATCAGAGCTACCTGATTCTACACAGCTAGTTACCATCATATCTACCACCAGGGAATCAGAGCTACCTGATTCTACACAGCTAGTTACCGTCATATCTACCACCAGGGAATCAGAGTTACCTGATTCTACACAGCTAGTTACCGTCATATCTACCACCAGGGAATCAGATCTACCTGATTCTACACAGCTAGTTACCGTCATATCTACCACCAGGGAATCAGATCTACCTGATTCTACACAGCTAGTTACCGTCATATCTACCACCAGGGAATCAGATCTACCTGATTCTACACAGCTAGTTACCGTCATATCTACCACCAGGGAATCAGATCTACCTGATTCTACACAGCTAGTTACCGTCATATCTACCACCAGGGAATCAGAGTTACCTGATTCTACACAGCTAGTTACCGTCATATCTACCACCAGGGAATCAGATCTACCTGATTCTACACAGCTAGCTAGCATCAGATCAGCCTGCCCCCTCACTCCATCACTCTCTTCCCTATCCTCCTTTTCCTCTGTCGCTCATCATTTTGTCAGGCAGAGGTATTGGTTAAGGTGGATGGAATAAGATCATTTATTTTTCTATATGGGTAGGGTAAGATGCAGTAGGGTATGCTTGCGCTGGCTTTTGGCCGATTAAAAAAAATAAATAAATATATATATATATATATATTTTTACATACTGTACCAGTCAAACGTTTGGCACACCTACTCATTGCAGGGGTTTTCTTTATTTTTACTATTTTTTTATATTGTAGAATATTAGTGAAGACATCAAAACTATGAAATAACACATGAAATCTATGGTGTGTAGTAACCCAAAAAGTGTTGCCAAGACTGTGCAAAGCTGTCATGAAGGCAATGGCTGGCTGCTTTGAAGATTCTCAAATATAAAATATATTTTCATTTGTTTAACAGTTTTTTGGTTCCTACATGATTCCATATGTTTTATTTCATAGTTTTGATGTCTTCACTATTATTCTACAATGTAGAAAATAGTAAAAATAAAGAAAAACCCTTGAATGAGTAGGTGTGTCCATACTTGGACTGGTACTGTGTATATTTTCTGGGAGGTGAGAGAAAAGCCGACACACCACTTTGCAAAATGTATTTCACTAGTTCTAATCAGCTGGAGGCAGTATGCATTTAAAAAATATATATACCTCATTGTTTTAAACCTTAACATTTTACTTCATATTATGAGCCATGTCTTACCTTGCTTCAAAGTAGCCTAGCCAAATTCAGACCATATCCGTGAAGGAAATTATTTTATTTCATTGTCCGTTAGCCAAAGGCACAATCCTAGTCATATTAAATCAAATCAAATTTTATTTGTCACATGCGCCGAATACAACAGGTGTAGACCTTACAGTGAAATGCTTATTTACGAGCCCCCAACCAACAATGCAGTTAAGGCAATATCTAAAAAAAGAAATAAAAGTAACAAATAATTATACAGCAGCAGTAAAATAACAATAGCGAGGCTATATACAGGGGGTACCTGTCAGAGTCAATGTTTGGGGGCACCGGTTAGTTGAGGTAATATGTACATGTAGGTAGAGTCACTGAAGTGACTCTGCATTAGCAACCGATGCTAGTGGTTGCATCTTTAGATCTCCCCTCTTTCTACATTGCTAATGGATATTTTCATCTGTCACATGAAACCGCTTGTATGTGCGATGCACTTTTGACAACGGCATATAGCCAAGTAGCTTTGTGCGTATCAGGGCGGCAGGTAGCCTAGTAGCCTTGTGCGTATTGCTGCTCTTATAATATGAAGTGATAATAGTTGATCAACATTTTAAGCTAAACATTCTGCTCTGTTGCATCACTCATTGCTTTTGGGATAATTTTTTAAAAACATTTATGTAGCCTAAGGCCTACTGGTTGTATGAATTTGGGCTCCATCGTCCCACAACTGTCCTAGAGTCTGTTTGGAATAGGCTATTTCTTTCTCGACAAGCTGACCAGTAGAATAGCTAAACTTTTCTACTATGGGGGGATAGTACAGTGGTTCCTCATGTAAAAGTTGTTATACGGTAGTATAGCATGTGGTATGCTTCGGTTTGTTGTGGTACTGTATGCGTCAGTTTGTCGAAGTGCTTGCCGTTAATGCTCATTTTAACCACCAGAGGGCATCGTTCAGCATATCTACTACACTATTTGACAGCGTCAGTTTGAGATTATGCATTCCTTTTATCTTGATGAAAAGAAATTGATTCATATTATGGTGTTTCTATTTCAAGAAAAAAATGACTGTACCCAAAATAAAATCTTCAACGTATAAATATGGCCTGAATATTGTATCAAATATTTGTTAAAGGCCTATCGAGTAGCTGTCACGTCCTGACCATAGAAAGATGTTTTTTTCTATGGTAGTGTAGGTTAGGGCGTGACAGGTTTTTTTCTTCTATGTTTTCTATTTCTATGTTCAGGTTCTAGTTTTGTATTTCTATGTTGGGGTTTGTTTGGGATGATCTCCAATTAGAGGCAGCTGGTCCTAGATTTTTTTTTCCACCTGGGTTTGTGGGAGATTATCTTTGAGTCAGTGTATGTTTCACCTCTAGGTCACGGTTTGTTGTTTTTGTCATTCAGTTTATTTATGTATTGCATAGTTTCACAGTGTAAATAAAATGTGGAACGACACACACGCTGCACTTTGGTCCTCTTCTCCTTACGACACCCGTGACAGTAGCGGTCTAAGGCACTGCAGCTCGGTGAAGCAGGCGTCACAACAGACCCTGGTTGTATCACATCCGGCCGTGATTGGGAGTCCCATAGGGCGGTGGACAATTGGCACAGCGTCGTCCGGGTTTGGCCGGGGTAGGCCGTCATTGTAAATAACAATTTGTTCTTAACTGACTTGCCTAATTAAATAAAGGTTCAATTAAAAGATAAAATCATCTGTTAAATAAAAATATGTAACTCATAACATTTTCCTTCCAGGAAGTTGTGGCGCCATACAACATGACTGGGAAGTTCTTAACTTGCTGGCCATTTAAGAAATTTCCCGGAACCATATGCATTGGGTGCATAACCCATTAAGGCATCCACCCACTGTGCAGAATGACAGAAATCCCATTTAGATGATGGTAATGCATCTTAAACAGAACATACAACTCTGTCTGTGATATTCAGGTAGTAATGTACGGCCTTACAGGACGTAACCCTGTAATACATTGCAAGTTTGCCTTTTTGGCCATTAGGCTACCCTTTACAATAGGACTCAACTCGGTCTGACCGTCAGAATCTATTGGTAGCCTAAACTGTGGCACAAACTGGGGGGATTTTTCGCACCTAGCCTAGTTGTTAGACTATCCTTTTGTAAATGTAATTTCTGTCAATGAGTCTCTCTCCTCTTGCACTATAGTCCTTCATCTGCAACAACAAAAAAATCAGCTGGCGTGTGGTCCCGGAGTTGAGAGAGAACTTGGGAAAATGAAATTGTAGAATTACACTTAACATGTGGACTGACAAATGTAGAAAAATAGGATACTTGTGCCTTATATTCCGTTACATAAACAAAGAATGGGTGCTTGTGGAGCGGGTGCTATCCACCATGGAGTGGGAGAGTTCCCAGCTCAAAACTGCAGATAACACAAGGCCAGCTATTGTGAAAGAATACTTGTGGATCTTGTTGATTTCCTCTATCGATCAGAGAGGCCACACCCGCCTTGGAGGCAAGCAAACAGTCTGCTCTTCACCTGATAACTGTGTGGATCCAAATGACAAAGGCGTCGCCTACAGCTGAATTTGTGGCGTCAGAAGCCAGTGGTCAGCTGGCACGGGAATGACATCCTTTTCCTGCACAGCCATTTGAAGAAATCCAAGTTTTTTTAAAATTTAATTTTACTGTTATTTTGCCATGTAAGTTGACTGAGAACATGTTCTCATTTACAGCAACGACCTGGGGAATAGTTACAGGAGACAGGAGGGGGATGAATGAGCCAATTGTAAGCTGGGGATGATTAGGTGACTGTGATGGTTTGAGGGCCAGATTGAGAATTTAGCCAGGACACCGAAGTTAACACCCCTACTCTTATGATAAGTACCATGGGATCTTTAACGACCTCAGAGAGTCAGAACACCCGTTTAACGTCCCATTCGAAAGACGGCACCCTACACAGGGCAGTGTCTGCCCTGGGGCATTGGGATATTTAAAAAATATATAGGATTGATGAATGGACTCTTTTTTAGAAGTTATTCTTTTAGTATCTTTATTTGTTTCAGGCTTTTGTTCAAATGATGAATAGTGTGTCCACCTGCGGGACACAAAATTCAACAGCCAGTGAAATAGCAGAGCGTCAAATTCAAAACAACATTAATCTCATAATTAAAATTTCTCACACATACAAGTATTATACACCATTTTAAAGATAAGACTTTCGTTAATCCAATCACATTGTTTGATTTCAAAAAGGCTTTATGGCGAAAGCATAACATTAGATTATGTTAGGACAGCGCCTAAACAAGAAAAACCACACAGCCATTTTCCAAGCAAGGAGAGGCATCACAAAAACCAGAAATGCAGCTAAAATTAATCACTAACCTTTGACGATCTTCTTCAGATGACACTCCCAGGACTCAATGTTACACAATACATGTATATTTTGTTCGATAACGTTCATATTTATATCCAAAAACCCCATTTTACATTGGAGCGTGATGTTCAGAAAATGTATTGCCTCCAAAACTACCGGTGAAAGAGCACATTAATTTACAAAAATACTCATCATAAACGCTGATAAACTTTACAACAGTTATTGAAAGAATTATAGATATAGATACAATTATAGATCCTTAATGCAACCGCTGTGTCAGATTTCAAAATAACTTTACAGCGAAAGCACAGTTCAATATTCTGAGTACAGAGCGCAGCCATCAAAGCAAGCTATACAGTTACCTGCCAAGTTCTGGAGTCAAAAAAAGTCAGAAATAGTATTATAAATCTTCACTTACCTTTGCTGATCTTCGTCGGAATGCACTCCCAGGACTGCCACTTCCACAAGAAATGTTTATTTTGTTCGATAAACTCTTATGTCCAAATACCTCATTTTTGTTCACGCGTTCAGTCGAGTTATCCAAATACGCCATGCTCGCGCATTTTGTTGAGACGAAAAGTTCAAAAAGTTATACTACAGTTTGTAGAAACATGTCAAACGATGTATAGCATCAATCTTTAGGATGTTTTTATCATACATCTTCGATAATATTCCAACCGGACAAATCCTTTGTCTTCAGAAAGAAAAAAGAAAGCACCTCTTGCTGACGGCCACACACATGAATGATCTAATGGCACTTAGCCAGACACCTGGTTGAATTGACTGTCATTCACAGTAGAAGCCTGTAACAACGTTCTAAAGACTGTTGACATCTAGTGGAAGCCTTAGGAACTGCAAAATGACCCCTAAGTCACTGTAGTTTGAATAGGGAATCAAGTGAAAAAACTACAAGCCTCAGATTTTCAACTTCCTGGTTGGATTTTTCTCAGGGTTTTGCCTGCCATATGAGTTCTGTTATACTCACAGACATCATTCAAACATTTTTTGAAACGTCAGAGTGTTTTCTATCCGAATCTACTAATAATATGCATACCCTACCTTCTGAGCCTGAGCAGCAGGCAGTTTAATTTGGGCACGCCTTCCATCCGGATATGAAAATACTGCCCCCTACCCCTTAATTAAGTTTAAATTACACTTTCTAAACAATATTAAATGTAAATGTCTTGTGTTATGTCAACTATAGTCTTTGATTAGGTTATTAGAAGGTACTTTCAAAGCAATTTTTTTAGTTGTCAATGTGCCCCATTGCATTGTGAAAATAAAAATATATCGTACTTAATTCATGGCATGCTTTCTTTTTATCCGAATGTTGAATAGACGTGCAGACAAATTATTTAATACCGGAAAGAATAATAATTGCCTATTCTGGAGTCATGAATACAATTAGGCTAAAGAAATGAATGTTATTGTAACGGATCGGCTCTTGGAAAGCATAAGAGGCACCTATAATAATTCATTCAGGAGGTTAAACCTGTAGGACTTAGGCCCGCAGTAAATTAAATTAGTAAAATTGTCATTGTTGATGAAATACGAACGCTATAGGCTAATAGGTGTTTTGGATTATTCATTATGAATAGGATTTATTTGGTTTATTTCATTTACGTTCTTCATTGTAACCACAATGTCACAAATAATTGAACACACACACACACACACACACACACACACACACACACACACACACACACACAACACGAGCCAATTAACTTGGTCTTTATTAAAGACAATCTGTTTAAGACACAGAATGTGTCAGTGATGTATTTATTTTGGACCAAAGCCACAAATGATTGTGTCACTCAGCTTCATGCTGACAAATAGCTTATTAAATAGGCCAAGCCTAAACCAATAAACTAAATATCCTAAATAAACATTTTTATAAATAAATCAAATAAATTAAATAGCTCAGGTCTTGAAAATATGGGCAGCATTTTTCTCCTCCGTATCCTCGCTGGAATCTCTGACGTAATGTACCGTAGTATAGCACAATCTATGTCAATGCGCTGCAGTATAAACTTGCAACTTTTAATTGAAGAACCACTGTAGATCGACACAGGCTAGGGATTTTGCTGTTCGTTACACATCCTGTTAGCTGAGGAAAAGTAAACGTTGACAGTTATTTTAACATCTTCAAAGTGCACATCAGAATTTCATAAGAAGGACCTTCGTTGCATGCTTGAATTGCATGTTCTGAATGATGAATTACCATAAATGTAAATGGGATTTTCTGTCATTCTAAGCACCGTGGGTGGACGCCTTAATCAGGTTATTCACCCAATGCATATGGAGCTGGTAAATTTCTCAAAATGTCTGGTAAATTCAAATGCTGCAGGTCAGATGTCCCGGCACCACAGTTTCCTGGAAACCCTGGTGCGTGCGTGCGTGTGTGCGTGTGTGTGTGGTTGGTTGGTTGGTTGGTTGGTTGATGGAGAGAATCAGACATATGTCTGTCCTCTGTGCATTTGACCTTGCAGCTCTAAACCCCTGGTTAACGGGAACTGAGCGAAAATGAGAGAGAGTCCTTGTTACCCTCCCTTCCCCCCGTATGTGTGTGTGTGTGTGTGTGCTCGCCCATCTATAGAAAGACGTTATCCCCTGCAGCTTCAGCTATGATAGAATGGGGGGACAGGGTTAGGGGAAGATGGGGGAGGTGGACAGGGTTAGGGGAAGATAGGGGAGGTGGCTCGGGCTAGGAGAAGATGGGGGAGGTGGACAGGGTTAGGGGAAGATAGGGGAGGTGGACAGGGTTAGGTTGAAGATGGGGGAGGTGGACAGGGTTAGGTTGAAGATGGGGGAGGTGGACAGGGTTAGGGGAAGATAGGGGAGGTGGACAGGGTTAGGGGAAGATTGGGGGAGGTGGACAGGGTTAGGAGAAGATGGGGGAGGTGGACTGGGTTAGGGGAAGATAGGGGAGGTGGACAGGGTTAGGGGAAGATAGGGGAGGTGGACTGGGTTAGGGGAAGATAGGGGAGGTGGACAGGGTTAGGGGAAGATAGGGGAGGTGGACAGGGTTATGGGAAGATAGGGGAGGTGGCTCGGGCTAGGAGAAGATGGGGGAGGTGGACTGGGTTAGGGGAAGATGGGGGAGGTGGACTGGGTTAGGTTGAAGATGGGGGAGGTGGACAGGGTTAGGGGAAGATGGGGGAGGTGGACAGGGTTAGGGGAAGACGGGGGAGGTGGACTGGGTTAGGGGAAGATGGGGGAGGTGCAGGGTTAGGGGAAGATGGGGGAGGTGGACAGGGTTAGGGGAAGACGGGGGAGGTGGACAGGGTTAGGGGAAGATGGGGGAGGTGGACAGGGTTAGGGGAAGATGGGGGAGGTGGACAGGGTTAGGAGAAGATGGGGGAGGTGGACAGGGTTAGGGGAAGATAGGGGAGGTGGACTGGGTTAGGGGAAGATAGGGGAGGTGGACAGGGTTAGGCGAAGATGGGGGAGGTGGACAGGGTTAGGGAAGCTGGGTCTGGGAAGGGTCCCTTTGTCTTGTTGTTGTAGCAGCCGTTGCCCTGTAGAGGGCAGCATTCCTCCACTACTACTACAGCAACACGGCTGCGTCCAAACATCTATTTTCATAAAGAAGCAGTTCAAAGAGAGAAAGCCTTTTTAAGCTTCACTGATCAGAGCATATCAGTACTGCTGCTGCTGGATGCATTGTCCAGGGATATTTGTGCAACTTCTCTGCTGTGTGTGTGTGTGTGTGTGTGTGTGTGTGTGTGTGTGTGTGTCACAGGTGCAAGTGCAGTGTCTCACCATCAGTCAGGACACCATAAAGGCTAATTACTGAACAGGGAAGCTGTGAGCTGGGCTGGGGCCCACACACACTGTGACTGTAAGGGCGTTGCTGTAGCTTGGCTGCAGCTTCCTTCAGTAGCCAGCACCAGCAGAGGAAATATCCAGTGACACACACACACACACACACACACCACACACACAGGCGTCTCACGGCTGCCTGGAGAAGCAGACAGCTGTCGAACAATTGAGCACGGCGCACGGTCAGTGGCTTTGATTGGCTGTTCCCTCATCAAACGGACAGTAAAGATGGTTGGACCACCAGTAGGACAAAGGAGCAGTGCTGCTGGCGTGCAGGTGTTAGGAGTCACTTCCCTCCTGGTGAAGTCAGCCACACAAGGCCCTTTATAACCGGTTAAAACACCTCATAAAACACCACCAACCCACCACGTTGACTACTCTTTAAACAACAATATTATTGTAAATACTGAATTTTCTACTCAAAACAAATAGTTTCCGATGACTGTGTGGCATCTCAATCTTACAATGTGCTACTTTATGTTGGCAGTCCCGTAATACATCATCTCTGGCATATAGACCCTGCGATAGACTAGTGTCCTGTCCAGGGGGTGTACTGGTATATCAAGCTGCTACAGAATCAGGAGATAGACTAGTGTCCTGTCCAGGGGGTGTACTGGTAAACCAAGCTTCCTCACGCTACAGAAACAGGAGATAGACTAGTGTCCTGTCCAGGGGGTGTACTGGTAAACCAAGCTTCCTCACGCTACAGAAACAGGAGATAGACTAGTGTCCTGTCCAGGGGGTGTACTGGTACATCAAGCTGCTACAGTAACAGGAGATAGACTAGTGTCCTGTCCAGGGGGTGTACTGGTACATCAAGCTGCTACAGTAACAGGAGATAGACTAGTGTCCTGTCCAGGGGGTGTACTGGTACATCAAGCTGCTACAGTAACAGGAGAGAGACTAGTGTCCTGTCCAGGGGGTGTACTGGTACATCAAGCTGCCTCACACTACATAAACAATTCCTGCTCCTATGAGCTAAGGCTCTCTCTCTCTCCTGTCTGTCCGTCCGCCCGCCCGTCCGTCCGTCCGTCCGTCCGTCTGTCTGTCCGTGGCTTTGTCATTGGGAGGTGTAAACTAGTTAGTCTGTTAACCGTGTGTTTGTGTCCTCTTCTCTCCTGTAGCTGTTAGGACTCCCTCTGTCCACCCCTCCTCTCCCCTATACGCCAGGCCCAGCCTTACTCTGGTTTACTCTGTGATCACTGTTGCATACACAGCATCGCCCATTGAAGGCACTTAAATGCCATTGAGCACGGGGACAGTGCTGACCCTCAGTGTGCTAATTGTCAGAGATAGACCTTACTGTGATGTCTATTGAGCCTTCCCTCTCTCCCGGACAGAGCAGATGCAGGATGGGGAGGGAGGAGGGGGGGTGAGAGGGTTGTTTGAAGGGGCTAGGGGACCCAACAACAGCAGCCACTTTCTCTCTCTGTCTGTCTGTCTGTCTGTCTGTCTGTCTGTCTGTCTGTCTGTCTGTCTGTCTGTCTGTCTGTCTGTCTGTCTGTCTGTGTCTCTCTCTCTCTGTCTGTCTGTCTGTGTCTCTGTCTGTGTCTCTCTCTGTCTGTGTCTCTCTCTGTCTGTGTCTCTGTCTGTCTCTCTCTCTGTCTCTCTCTCTCTCTCTCTCTCTCTCTCTCTCTCTCTCTCTCTCTCTCTCTCTGTGTAGAAAGGAGGAAAATAATGTTCTAAGGGTCCAGTCATTGCAGATCTGGTTCATTTCTATGTTAACATCCTTACCTATGCAAAGTGTGTAGTGCATGGGGCCTTCAAATTGAATTACAATTGAATAGGGATTAGCATGTTTTGCAAATGAGACTTGCTGTGGTTAGAAAACAGAATGAGATTCAGTGAAAGGCTTGGGGACATTGGAGGTGAAATATACCAGGTTGTTACAGAACCTGATGACTAAACCTGAATCTAAAACAGATGGACAATGAGACTGACTGAGGAGTGGCAGCATTTTGCTCCTGAATCCAGACACAGTGAATGGAAGGGAAACATGGGGATTATTGAAATAGCAAGGCTATGTCAAAGAGTTGATGAACATGCACATATCGAGTTTGAAGAAAAAAGACCTCCATAGAATAACATTATTCCACATTTGTTACACGGAAAATACAGTATATCTGAGTTTTCTTCTATTTATTATACAACATTAATAAGAGAGCCTTGTCAGAATATCATAGAATCCCATCCGTCTTCCAAATCCATCCTTTAATCTCTCATCTGTAGCATGATGTACTACAGTACCCCTAAATGCTTTGGGGAAGATATCTGGTCATGTCTTAGTTAAGACATTACTGTAATGGTGTCCCTTCTCCTTATCAATACATCGGTCTTTGTGTTTCCCAGGGTAAGCTGCAGAAGTACTCCAACAACAGTCTGTTGGTGCAGGCCATGAAGACCAATCTGACAGACCCTGACATGCATGTCCTGTTCTTCGACGTGGAGTCGGTGATCATCCAGCTGCTGACGGAGGAGGCCCAGCGGCCCAACCCCACCCTGGTCTCCCCTGAGGCCCTCCAGAAGGCCCAGGGAGCAGCTGACAAGGTCTTCCAACAGGTGAAGGATGGATGGATGGATGCTCGGTCCTGCTAGGTTGTGACTGGAATGGCACCCTATGTCCTGTATAGTGCACTACTTTTGGCTAGAGTCTTCCTGTTCCTTGTCGAGGGCTCTACTTCTGGCCAGAGTCTTCCTGTTCCTTGTCGAGGGCTCTACTTCTGGAGTAGGTAGTGTACTGTACTACTATATAGGGAATGGGTAGTGTACTGTACTACTATATAGGGAATGGGTAGTGTACTGTACTACTATATAGGGAATGGGTAGTGTACTGTACTACTATATAGGGAATGGGTAGTGTACTGTACTACTATATAGGGAATGGGTAGTGTACTGTACTACTATATAGGGAATGGGTAGTGTACTGTACTACTATATAGGGAATGGGTAGTGTACTGTACTACTATATAGGTAACAATATTATCAGTTATTACCATGACCTTTCAGATACAGTAACAATAATATCAGTTATTACCATGACCTTTCAGATACAGTAACAATAATATCAGTTATTACCATGACCTTTCAGATACAGTAACAATAATATCAGTTATTACCATGACCTTTCAGATACAGTAACAATAATATCAGTTATTACCATGACCTTTCAGATACAGTAACAATATTATCAGTTATTACCATGACCTTTCAGATACAGTAACAATAATATCAGTTATTACCATGACCTTTCAGATACAGTAACAATAATATCAGTTATTACCATTACCTTTCAGATACAGTAACAATAATATCAGTTATTACCATGACCTTTCAGATACAGTAACAATAATATCAGTTATTACCATGACCTTTCAGATACAGTAACAATAATATCAGTTATTACCATGACCTTTCAGATACAGTAACAATAATATCAGTTATTACCATGACCTTTCAGATACAGTAACAATAATATCAGTTATTACCATGACCTTTCAGATACAGTAACAATAATATCAGTTATTACCATGACCTTTCAGATACAGTAACAATAATATCAGTTATTACCATGACCTTTCAGAGACAGTAACAATAATATCAGTTATTACCATGACCTTTCAGATACAGTAACAATAATATCAGTTATTACCATGACCTTTCCGATACAGTAACAATAATATCAGTTATTACCATGACCTTTCAGATACAGTAACAATAATATCAGTTATTACCATGACCTTTCCAATACAGTAACAATAATATCAGTTATTACCATGACCTTTCAGATACAGTAACAATATTATCAGTTATTACCATGACCTTTCAGATACAGTAACAATAATATCAGTTATTACCATGACCTTTCAGATACAGTAACAATAATATCAGTTATTACCATGACCTTTCAGATACAGTAACAATAATATCAGTTATTACCATGACCTTTCAGATACAGTAACAATAATATCAGTTATTACCATGACCTTTCAGATACAGTAACAATAATATCAGTTATTACCATGACCTTTCAGATACAGTAACAAGCCCCACTATTGTTATTTTCTCTATTTTTGTACTCTACTGAGTGTCGGCCGTTTTGTCATCTCCAACAGGTGAAGGAGTCAATGAAGGAGACCATTAAGGAGCATCTCCTGGATGAAGACGAGGAGGAAGAGGAATAGGTAGTTAGCATAGAGGCTAGAGAAACAGGCCAGTAACCAAAGGGTCGCCGGTTCGAATCCTAGATCAGACAAGAAATCTGGTGGGGACTGAGCCAAAAATTGGTGGGTTATAAGCAAAAAGACAATGAAATATGAGTTTTCTTCTAGATGAGGAGACGGAAGGAGAAGTCTAAGTCTCTGTCTCTGTTGGAGTATAACCTGACTATGGACACGGCCAAACTGTTCATGTCCTGTCTCCACGCCTGGGGCCTCAACGGACCACTGGACGAGGTGTGTCTGAGCAGACTGGGCATGCTCAGACTCCACTGCCCATTATCTTTCGGTCTCATATCCAATGGGGGACAGATGTTTCTCATGCTGCCCACCTTTCAAGGTAAGATTTGTAAGACTTTCTGAATTTAATAGCTGATCAATTTTTTTGACATAAAGAATAAATAAAATCAGAGTTTTCTGTTTTCAGAATCGATACTAATCTATTAACTCCTCCGTATTAATTCAGGAGTCCCTGCTGCGTCAGATGGCCCTGTCCACAGGCAGGAAGTTGTCCCTGTCAGAGATGGTGGGTAAAGGGACATACGGAGTGTCCCGGGACATGACCACCCAGCACCTGCTCTCTGTCATCTCATTGGCTAACACTCTGATGGGCATGACCAATGCCACCTTCGTGGGAGAACATATGAAGAAGGCACCCGTCAGGTACGCAGAATGAATGCACACATGCACAGACATACAGACATACACACACACACCACACAGAGAGATAGAGAGATCCGGCCTACAGGCACAGAGATCCAGCTCAAGGGCACACAGGTACGTACACACACACACACACACACACACACACACACACACACACACTGCTAAATAGTTAATCAAATGGCTACCTGGACTACCTCCATTGACCTTTTTTTGCACCGTCTCTATTAACCCACACTGGGCCCTACCCACACTGGACTCTACCCACACTGGACTCTACCCACACTGGACTCTACTCACACACTCTCACCCATACTTACACCGACACCCCAACACACAAATAAAATGTTATTTGTCAAGTGCTTTGTAAACAACAAGTGTGAAATGCCCTACTGCCGGGTCCTTCCCAACAAAGCAGAGAGAAAGAAAATAGAGAACTAATAGAAAAGTAATAATAAATACACAATAAACAAGGTACCAGTACTGAGTCGATGTGCAGGGGTACCAGTACTGAGTCAATGTGCAGGGGTACCAGTACTGAGTCAATGTGCAGGGGTACCAGTACTGAGTCAATGTGCAGGGGTACCAGTACTGAGTCAATGTGCAGGGGTACCAGTACTGAGTCTGTGTGCAGGGGTACCAGTACTGAGTCAATGTGCAGGGGTACCAGTACTGAGTCAATGTGCAGGGGTACCAGTACTGAGTCAATGTGCAGGGGTACCAGTACTGAGTCTGTGTGCAGGGGTACCAGTACTGAGTCTGTGTGCAGGGGTACCAGTACTGAGTCTGTGTGCAGGGGTACCAGTACTGAGTCTGTGTGCAGGGGTACCAGTACTGAGTCTGTGTGCAGGGGTACCAGTACTGAGTCTGTGTGCAGGGGTACCAGTACTGAGTCGATGTGCAGGGGTACCAGTACTGAGTCGATGTGCTGGGGTACCAGTACTGAGTCGATGTGCTGGGGTACCAGTACTGAGTCGATGTGCTGGGGTACCAGTACTGAGTCGATGTGCTGGGGTACCAGTACTGAGTCGATGTGCTGGGGTACCAGTACTGAGTCGATGTGCTGGGGTACCAGTACTGAGTCGATGTGCGTTGGTACCAGTACTGAGTCGATGTGCGTTGGTACCAGTACTGAGTCGGTGTGCTGGGGTACCAGTACTGAGTCGGTGTGCTGGGGTACCAGTACTGAGTCGGTGTGCTGGGGTACTAGTACTGAGTCGGTGTGCTGGGGTACCAGTACTGAGTCGGTGTGCTGGGGTACCAGTACTGAGTCGGTGTGCTGGGGTACCAGTACTGAGTCGATGTGCTGGGGTACCAGTACTGAGTCGGTGTGCTGGGGTACCAGTACTGAGTCGATGTGCAGGGGTACCAGTACTGAGTCGATGTGCGTTGGTACCAGTACTGAGTCGATGTGCTGGGGTACCAGTAACGAGTCGATGTGCAGGGGTACAAGGTAATTGAGGTAGATATGTGCATATACTGTAGGTATGGATAAAGTGACTAGGGAATAGGATAGATAATAAACAGTAGCAGCAATGTATGTGGTGAGTCAAAAAAGTAAGTGTCAAAAGCGCCAATGCAGATAGTCTGGGTAGTTATTTGGTTAACTGGTTAACTATTTAAGTATTTAACTAACTATTTAGCAGTCTTTTGGCTTGGGGGTAGAAGCTGTTCAGGGTCCTGACTTGTTGTTCGGTACCGCTTGCCAGGCTACTGCTTGGGTGGCTGGAGTCTTTGACATTTTTTAGGGCCTTCCTCCGACACCGCCTGGTATAGAGATCCTGAACGAGTCCTATGCATAATGGGTGGATCCTCAGTCTTAGCCTGGTGGTCTATTGTTTACTTGTATGTCTCCTCAGAGACCTACTGTAGGGGCTAGAGCCCAGTCTATAATACATCCAGGCCCCATGGCTGCTGTGGGCCCTTGGCCTGGTGTGGGGTGCCTTGAGGTGGGGATGATTGCTCCACAGGCTGGGGGCTCTTTCTGGGCAGTATTGAGGAGTTTCCCAGACTTAGTTTGCTATTTGTACAGAGAGCAGAGAGAGAGGAGAGGATGTGGTCTGATTGTAAGATGTGTACTAGGCCTACTAAGTCCCGTAGGGAGCTGAATGATTTAACATGCTCCAGCTGAAATGCCAGATACAGGATGACAATTTCATGAAGTCTGTCGACGGCCGTCCCGACACCCTTTGATGTGTTTGTGTTATTATCGTACATAAAACAGGGGAGCGAACGAAAAGACAGACTCGCTTCATATAGAGGGGCGGACTTAGAAAAGTCCACACAAAACTTATTCTCTGCAAGACATATAATTGGTCCAAGACAGTCCTCAATATTTCAAATCATTGTTTTTTTCATGTTGCCATCGTAGATTTATGTTCTAGAATAGATTCCTTCTAGAATAGATTCCTTCTAGAATAGATTCCTTCTAGAATAGATTCCTTCTAGAATAGATTCGGTGTTCCTTCTCGACTAGTTAGAAGTAAAGAAGAAGCTCCAGAACTTGATGCCACAGGTCTTCCAGCTTCCAGAAAGCCCATTATACAACGCATTAAACCCCCAGCCATGGCCTAATGCTTTCAAACACACATCTGTCCATATAAAATAGTAGCTTTAATAACAACCCCCTGACATAAATTCATCTAAGTCAGTAGACTTCGTGCACATTGTAGTACACATCTTATCTTAGTAGGCCTAGTACACATCTTAGTAGGCCTAGTACACATCTTAGTAGGCCTAGTACACATCTTAGTAGGCCTAGTACACATCTTAGTAGGACTGGTACACATCTTAGTAGGCCTAGTACACATCTTAGTCGGCCTAGTACACATCTTAGTCGGCCTAGTACACATCTTAGTAGGCCTAGTACACATCTTAGTCGGCCTAGTACACATCTTAGTCGGCCTAGTACACATCTTAGTAGGCCTAGTACACATCTTAGTAGGCCTAGTACACATCTTAGTAGGCCTAGTACACATCTTAGTCGGCCTAGTACACATCTTATCTTAGTAGGCCTAGTACACATCTTAGTAGGCCTAGTACACATCATATCTTAACAGCTTAGATTTTGATGGACTTTCCACCCTTTAAGATGGTCGGTGTTAGAGAAGTGCATTTCCCTGTTTATGTCCCAAATGGCACCCTATTTCCTACATAGTGCACTATGTAACCTTATGGGCCCTGGTCAAAAGTAGTGCACTGAATATTGAATAGGGTGCCATTTAGGATGCATGACTGTCTGGCCTGGCCTATGTGTGATAAAGAGTGGATGAGCCCTAAATTAAATCTATGGTCTGATAGAAGTATTTTGCAGCTCTCTCCTAGAGAAGCATTGAACAAACTTATTTTTATATAGACTGGATCAATAGACCCTGGTCGCTGTAAAAGGTTTCTATCTTGTTTCTATCCCAATTTTTTTTAGTAAATGTGTCCGTACCGTGATGAATAGGAATTTAGCCTCAGGCTGATCAGCCACACTTTCTCCTGCAGCTAGCTAGCCTCAGAGAAAGACTGCCCTTGGCTGTCTACTACAGCTAGCTAGCCCCAGAGAAAGACTGCCCTTGGCTGTCTACTACAGCTAGCTAGCCTCAGAGAAAGACTGCCCTTGGCTGTCTACTGCAGCTAGCTAGCCTCAGAGAAAGACTGCCCTTGGCTGCCTACTACAGCTAGCTAGCCTCAGAGAAAGACTGCCCTTGGCTGTCTACTACAACTAGCTAGCCTCAAAGGCTGGTCAGACTATACTTGGCTGTCTACTACAGCTAGCTAGCCTCAGAGACTGGTCAGACAATACTTGGCTGTCTACTGCAGCTAGCTAGCCTCAGAGAAAGACTGCCCTTGGATTTCTACTACAGCTAGCTAGCCTCAGAGGCTGGTCAGATAGACTATACTTGGCTGTCTACTATACTATACTTGGCCTTCCCTGTGGCTCAGTTGGTAGAGCATGGTGTGTGCAACGCCAGGATTGTGGGTTCGATTCCCACGGGGGGCCAGTACAAAAAAAAAATTAAAAAAAATGCATGAAATGAAAATGAAATGTATGTATTCACTACTGTAAGTCGCTCTGGATAAGAGCGTCTGCTAAATGACTAAAATTTAAAAAATTTAAAAATGTACTACAGCTAGCTAGCCTCAGAGGCTGGTCAGACTATACTTGGCTGTCTACTACAGCTAGCTAGCCTCAGAGAAAGACTGCCCTTGGATGTCTACTACAGCTAGCAACCCTCAGAGAAAGACTGCCCTTGGCTGTCTAGTACAGCGAGCTAGCCTCAGAGGCTGGTCAGACTATACTTGGCTGTCTACTACAGCTAGCTAGCCTCAGAGGCTGGTCAGATAGACTATACTTGGCTGTCTACTACAGATAGCTAGCCTCAGAGGCTCAGGGAGAATAGTGAACTGGGATCAAACTAAAAAGTCATAAAATAAGACAAATGAAGTGATCCAAGTTTAAATACATACTTCAGTATTGGTGGTACTGTTTTCTGGGATCGGATATTGTTGTCAGGCCTCAGTCATTCTATTTTATGGGGACCTATAGTGGACATAGGGGTCTCATTGCTGGACCTAACTGGGGTAGAGAGGACTGAAAGAAGGACCTAACTGGGGTAGAGAGGACTGAAAGATGGACCTAACTAGGGTAGAGAGGACTGAAAGAAGGGTCACATCATCATCACTCTCCTTCTCCCCAGAGTGGCTCTTCCTGCTAGAAAGATAGATAGATACAGTGCATTCAGAAAATATTCATACCCCTTGACTTATTCCACATTTTGTTGTGTTAAGTAGTTTCTATGGGCTGCTTATTCTTTAACATTATTTGGTGCTGTGTCTGACGCCTGTTTCTATCAGCGCTCTCTTTCAGCATGATGCAGTGCACCTGTTTTCATCGCTCGGACTCTTAGTAACTACCCGTGGTCCTGAATCAATAGTTAGGCCTATGTGTGGCTGACGTGCTTGTTGCACCCTCGACAACTACAATGATTATTATTATTTGACCATGCTGGTCATTTATGAACATTTTAACATCTTGACCATGTTCTGTTATAATATCCACCCGGCACAGCCAGAAGAGGACTGGCCACCCCTCATAGCCTGGTTCCTCTCTAGGTTTCTTCCTAGGTTTTTGGCCTTTCTAGGGAGTTTTTCCTAGGGAGTTTTTCCTAGCCACCGTGCTTCTTTCACATGCATTGCTTGCTGTTTGGGGTTTTAGGCTGGGTTTATGTACAGCACTTTGAGATTTCAGCTGATATACGAAGGGCTATATAAATACATTTGATTTGATTTGATTTGAAATTATTCCCGCCACTGTGTGAGTTTGACTATTGTCTCTTTTGGAAGTGTTTCTGTGAAAGGATTAATGGTTTCTATCGGCCTTATACGTTACGGTGGCGTATGAATGCATTTCTGATGGGTTATAGAGTAGCCTAAACACTGCAATTATCACAAGAAGTTGGATTATGTTTTTTCTTTCTCCCTGGCTTGGTTACCCTGTGATTTACACTCACCATTACTGTTATACTGTATCAAATCAAAGTTTATTTGTCACGTGCGCCAAATACAACAAGTGTAGACCTCATAGTGAAATGCTTACTTACAGGCTCTAACCAATAGTGCAAAAAAAGGTATTAGGTGAACAATAGGTAAGTAAAGAAATTAAAACAACAGTAAAAAAGACAGTGAAAAATAACAGTAGCGAGGCTTTATACAGTAGCGAGGCTATAACAGTAGCGAGGCTATATACAGACACCGGTTAGTCAGGCTGATTGAGGTAGTATGTACATGTAGATATGGTTAAAGTGACTATGCATATATCACGGTGCCGGAGAAGATGGCTGACATTTTACGTGTTCCTAACCAAATGTGTTTTTTTTGTTTTTTTTGTGTTTGTAACTTATTTTTGAACTTATTCTGTACATAATGTTGCTGCTACTGTCTCTTATGACCGAAAATAACTTCTGGACATCAGAACAGCGAACTGGCAGAAGCTGTTTTTTCCTTTAACGTGTCCGACGAGCCCGATGTGAAGGACATAGTGCTTTCCCGGGAACAGGCCCAAATCCCCATCATTTGCATGAAGAGAAGAGAAGAGCAGGGAAGGGGGCCTTCCCTGTAGCTCAGTTTGCAACACCAGCATGGTGTGTGCAACGCCAGGGTTGTGGGTTTGATTCCCACGGGGGGCCAGTACAAAAACAAAAAAAATGCATGAAATGAAATGTATGCATTCACTACTGTAAGTCACTCTGGATAAGAGCGTCTGCTAAATGACTAAAATGTAAACGTAAGATGGAGAAAAAGAGGACAGAGGTCGGGCTGCCTTCTGACAATTCGTAGGCGATCGAATAAACCCCCACTGCCTTCCGTTCTACTAGCTAACATGCAATCATTGGAAAATAAAATTGACGACCTACAAAGAAGATTAAACTACCAACGGGACATTAAAAACTGTAATATCTTATGCTTCACGGAGTCGTGGCTGAACGACAACATTATCAACATACAGCTAGCTGGTTGTACGCTGTATCGGCAGGATAGAACAGCAGCATCTGGTAAGACATGGGGGGGGGCAGACTATGTATATTTCTAAACAACAGCTGGTGCACAATATCTAAGGAAGTCTCAAGGTTTTGCTTGCCTGAGGTAGAGTATCTCATGATAAGCTGTAGACCACACTATCTACCTAGAGAGTTTCCATCTGTATTTTTCGTAGCGGTCTACATACTACCACAGACCGATGCTGGCACTAAGACCGCACTCAATGAGCTGTATTCCGCCATCAGCAAATAGGAAAACGCTCACCCAGAAGCAGCACTCCTAGTAGCCGGGGACTTTATTGCAGGGCAACTTAAATCCGTTTTACCAAATTTCTATCAGCATGTTAAATGTGCAACCAGAGGTAAAAAAAAAACTCTAGACCACCTTTACTCCACATACAGAGACGCGTACAAAGCTCTCCCTTGCCCTCCATTTGGCAAATCAGACCATAATTATATCTTCCTGATTCCTGCTTACAAGCAAAAATTAGAGCAGGAAGCACCAGTGACTCGGTCTATAAAAAAAGTGGTCAGATGAAGCAGCTGCTAAACTACAGGACTCTTTTGCTAGCACAGACTGAAATATGTTCCGGGATTTGAGGAGTACGCCACATCAGTCATTGGCTTCATCAATAGTGCATCGAGGATGTCATCCCCACAGTGACTGTACGTACATACCCCAACCAGAAGCCATAGATTACAGGCAACATTCGCACTGAGCTAAATGCTAGAGCTGTCGCTTTCAAGGAGCGGGACTCTAACCCGGAAACGTATAAGAAATCCCGCTATGCCCTCCAACGAACCATCAAACAGGCAAAGCGCCAATACAGGACTAAGATCGAATCGTACTACACCGGCTCTGATGCTCATCGGATATGGCAGGGCATGCAAGCCATTACAGACGACAAAGGGATGCACAGTCGAGAGCTGCCCAGTGACACCAGATGAACTAAACTACTTCTATGCTTGCTTCGAGGCAAATAACACTGAAACATGCATGAGAGCACCAGCTGTTCCGGACGACTGTGTGATCATGCTCTTCGTTGCTGATGTGAGTGAGACCTTTAAACAGGTCAACATTCACAAGGCCGCAGGTCCAGATGGATTACCAGGACGTGTACTGTGAGCATGCTCTGACCAACTGGCAAGTGTCTTTACTGGCATTTTCAACCTCTCCCTGTCCGAGTCTGTAATACCAACATGTTTCTTTTTTCAATTTAAAGTTTCATTAAGTTTTCTTGTTTTTCAATCAACCAACAAAAAACACATTCCACATTCACAGATGTGGCAGACATAAATAATAAAATATAAAACAAAACAAACTTGTAGCAGCACTATCAGCCTTTCCTATTAGCTATTTCCAGCCTTAGCTAAGATGACGAGCAAATAATTCGTTTTTACAGCACCTTACACAACATGTATCTGCTCATTTCCCGAATCACCCCATTCACTCTGTCCAATTTGAAATATAGTTGAGTAGTGGAGACCAGAGTCTATCAAACTTGGGCTGTCTCTTACGAAGGTCATAAGTGAGCTTTTCAAGAGGAATAAAGTCAACAATCTGGTCAATCCACATTTTAAATATAGGAGAAGCATTAGAAGCCCACAATAGAATAATACATTTCTTAGCAAAGTATGTGATAGTCATAAACAGATTTTCTCTCTCAGGATCAAGAACAAAGTCTTGCTGGGCATTAAGAAGATAGAGACATGGGTTCATATCAAACTGTACATCTAGTATTTTCTGTGCAGCAGTATGTATAGATTGCCAAAAACTGGAAATCTCTCTAGAACTACAAAATACATACATATGCAGTGCCTTGCAAAAGTATTCACCCCCTAGTCCAAATTGTTGAAGTGAAATTAATAAAATAACTTGTTTCAAAAAGAATAAGTAACGGAAAAGTGGTGCGTGCATATGTATTCACCACCTTTGCTATGAAGCACCTAAATAAGATCTGGTGCAGCCAATTACCTTCAGAAGTCACATAATTATTTAAATAAAGTCCACCTGTGTGCAATCTACATGTCACATGATCTGTCACATGATCTCAGTATATATACACCTGTTCTGAAAGGCCCCAGAGTCTGCAACACAACCAAGCAAGCGGCACTATGAAGACCAAGGAGCTCTCCAAACAGGTCAGGGACAAAGTTGTGGAGAAGTACAGATCAGGGTTGGGTTATAAAAAAATATCAGAAACTTTGAACATCACACGGAGCACCATTAAATCCATTATTAAAAAATTGAAAGAATATGGCACCACAACAAACCTGCCAAGAGATGGCCGCCCACCAAAACTCACAGACCAGGCAAGGAGGGCATTAATCAGAGAGGCAACAAAGAGACCAAAGATAACCCTGAATGAGCTGCAAAGCTCTACAGCGGAGATTGGAGTATCTGTCCATAGGACCACTTTAAGCCTTACACTCCACAGAGCTGGGCTTTACGGAAGAGTGGCCAGAAAAAAAGCCATTGCTTAAAGAAAAAAATAAGCAAACACGTTTGGTGTTTGCCAAAAGGCATGTGAGAGACTCCTCAAACATATGGAAGAAGGTACTCTGGTCAGATGAGACTAGAATTTAGCTTTTTGTCCATCAAGGAAAACACTATGTCTGGCGCAAACCCAACCCCTCTCATCACTCCGAGAACACCATCATCACAGTGAAGCATGGTGGTGGCAGCATCATGCTGTGGGGATGTTTTTCATTGGCAGGGACTGGGAAACTGGTCAGAATTGAAGGAATGATGGATGGTGCTAAATACAGGGAAATTCTTGAGAGAAACCTGTTTCAGTCTTCCAGAGATTTGAGACTGGGACGGAGGTTCACCTTCCAGCAGGACAATGACCCTAAGCATACTGCTAAAGCAACACTCGAGTGATTTAAGGGGAAATATTTAAATGTCTTGGAATGGCCTCGTCAAAGCCCAGACCTCAACACAATTGAGAATCTGTGGTATGACTTCAAGATTGCTGTACACCAGCGGAACCCATCCAACTTGAAGGAGCTGGAGCAGTTTTGCCTTGAAGAATGGGCAACAATCCTAGTGGCTAGATGTGCCAAGCTTATAGAGACATACCCCAAGAGACTTGCAGCTGTAATTGCTGCAAAAGGTGGCTCTACAAAGTATTGACTTTGGGGGGGGGGGGTGAATAGTTATGCACGCTCAAGTTTAAATTTTTTTGTCTTATTTCTTGTTTGAATCACAAGACAAAATATTTTGCATCTTCAAAGTGGTAGGCATCTTGTGTAAATCAAATGATACAACCCCCCTCCCCACAAAAAAATATATTTTAATTCCAGGTTGTAAGGCAACAAAATAGGAAAAATGCCAAGGGGGGATGAATAGTTTTGCAAGCCACTGTAGGTTCCACTTTCAGAGGTAGATATTTTACAATCAGGAGAAATGTCTGTATTCTTTCTATGGATTCTCACTGGGTTGTAATAAAATTTGTTTAAAAAAAATTGGAATTAGATTCTTTCAGTATACCCTCTAGCAAACATCCACCCATAACTCATCACTGATAGTCAGACAAAGGTCCTTTTCCCAGATTATTTTCAAATGAGGAAAGGAGTAGATAGATGTATGATATAATGGAAGTAAATTAGGAAATTAGGAATAATCTAATTTGAAGATATGACAAAAAAAATTGATCTTGGAATATTGAATTCATTGCAGAGCTCTTGAAAGGATTTCAATGTAGTGGTTTTCTGATGAAACAGGTCTGAAAAGTTCCTGATTCCTAGAGGATGCCAAAGATGAAAATTGGCATCACTCAGGGCTTTTGGCAAGTCTGGGTTGCATACTATAGGCGAGTGAGAACATATTTGGGAGGAAATGCCAAGGTATTTCTTACAGTCCCTCCATGCTAGTAGGGTGCTGTAAATCACAAAGGTGTAGGCTATGTTGCCCACTTCACTAAAGTTAATAATGAACATAATTGAGTTTAGGGGCAATGAACCACCTCTTGTCTGTTTGTGATCCATGTTGGCATGTTGCGGATTTGGGCAGACCAGTAGTACAATTGAAGGGAGGGATAGGGAAAGACCACCCTTAGATTCAGGTTTCGATAGAGTGGAGAACTTGATCCTAGGTTTTTTATTGCCCCATATAAATTTGGTGATGCTTTGGTTAGTTGTTTTGAAAAAGGAAACTGGGAGATAGCATGGGAGCATCTGAAATAAATAGTTCAGTCTAGGGAGGATGTTCATACGGATTACATTAATTCTTCCTACTAAGCTAATTGGGAGGGAGATCCAGGTTTGGAGATCGTTCTTGATTCGATCCAGGAGTGGAAGATAATTTTCCTTGAAAAGGCTATTCAGATCTGGTGTTATGAAGATCCAAGCTATTGAAACCCCTGTGTCTTCCATTGGAATGGACATAGTGTCTTCATAGAGCTGGTGAGTGTAATATTGAGAGGGTAGACAGTGGATTTGTTCAAATGTATCTTATAACCTGAAAACTTGCCATACTGAGCAATTGTGTGTAAAAAGTGAGGGAGGGATTTCTCAGGGTTGGATATGTAGAGCAAGACATCATCCGCGTAGAGCGAAATGTTGTGCTGCAGGCCTTGCTCCTTATCAACTCTGCCAGAGGCTCCGCCCCCAACAAGTAGAGCAGGGGGGGGGGGGACAGCGGGCACCCTTGTCTTGTGCCCCGTCCCAAAGGGAATCTGTCAGAGTTCAGTCCGTTAGTAGTCACCATGGCATTTGGATGAGAGTATAGTGATTTGATCCATTTAATAAAGTTTGGGCCCATATTGAACTTTTCTAAGACTGAGAACAGAAAGCTCCAATCCATCCTGTCGAACGCCTTCTCAGCATCCAGTGAAGCCAGCAGGACAGGGGTCTTCTGTGCGTTTACTTGATCAATAATATCAAAAAGACAGCGAATGTTATCAGAAGAGTATCTGTCTCTAATAACTCCAATTTGGTCCGCTTTTATTATTTTGGGAAGAAGAGTGTTTAGTCATTTGGCGAGCCATTTTGTAATTATTTTGTAGTCGAAATCCAACAAGCTTATGGGCCGGAAGGACGAGCAGGACATTGTCTTTTTTGAGCAACACTGTAATGCGAGCTGTGTGCATTGAGTCTGGGAGAACTCAGTTTTTGCAAAAATCCTCCAGCATTGGCATGAAATAGGGCTAAGCTGGGGCCAAAAAGCTTTAAAGAACTCTCTGGGGAATCCATCTGGGCCTGGGGACTTATTAGGTGGCATGGAGGTAATTGCCTCCAGGACCTCCTCAGGAGTGAAGGGGCAGTTGAGATTTTCTTGGTCGGTCTCTGATAATTTAGGTAGCGAGAGTCCCTCTAGGAAGGAGTGGAGTTCTGCCTCCGTGTGTTTTCTCTCAGAGGTATATATTTTGCAGTAAAAATCATGAAAAGTTAAATTGATCTTTTTGGGGTCATATGTGACCTCGTTCTCTGCTGTTCGGATAGTCATGATTGTACGCTCTGACTGCTCTTTTTTTAATTGGTAAGCAAGCAATCTACTCGGCCTATTGCTATACTCATGGTATTTCTGTTTAGTAAAGAACACTTTTTTTATCACCCGAGTATAGCTCAAATTCAGTTTGGCTTTGGCTGCTTTAAGTTGACTCCAGGAGGTGCTGTCTGGGGATTGTTTATGTACTTTTTCACAGCATTCCAGCTCCTTCTCAAGATCTAGCCTGTGTGCTTCCATTGCTTTTTTCTTAGAGGAACCATATGCAATTAGATGACCTCTTAGTGTGGCTTTAGCAGCGTCCCACATTGTGGCCGGAGAAACAGGAGAGTCTTTGTTGTCTTGTGTGTAGTTGTCTATCCATGTAGTTACCAATGTATGGAACGCTTCATTTGATAACATGGAGGTGTGCCATTAAACCCCTACAACTCATCCAGAACGCCGCAGCCCGTCTGGTGTTCAACCTTCCCAAGTTCTCTCACGTCACCCCGCTCCTCCGCACACTCCACTGGCTTCCAGTTGAAGCTCGCATCTGCTACAAGACCATGGTGCTTGCCTACGGAGCTGTGAGGGGAATGGCACCTCCGTACCTTCAGGCTCTGATCAGTCCCTACACCCAAAGAAGGGCACTGCGTTCATCCACGTCTGGCCTGCTCGCCTCCCTACCTCTGCGGAAGCACCGTTCCCGCTCAGCCCAGTCAAAACTGTTCGCTGCTCTGGCACCCCAATGGTGGAACAAGCTCCCTCACGACGCCAGGACAGCGGAGTCAATCACCACCTTCCGGAGGCACCTGAAACCCCACCTCTTTAAGGAATACCTGGGATAGGAATAAGTAATCCTTCTAACCCCCCAAAAAATATATAGATGTACTATTGTAAAGTGGTTATTTCACTGGATATCATAAGGTGAATGCACCAATTTGTAAGTCGCTCTGGATAAGAGCGTCTGCTAAATGACGTAAATGTAATGTAAATGTTGAATTTCCAGCTCTTTGACCTCGGGATGTTTTTGCAGAGGTCAAAGCGAAGGTGGACAAAGGCGTGATCTGAAAGTGCTATGGGTCCGATTGTACACGTGGCTGAATTTATGAAACTCTTTGGGATAAAAATGTCATCTATACGGGAGTAGGTGTTACGGACATTAGAGTAGTATGTATAGTCCATATATGAGCTATTAGTCTCTCTCCAGATATCTATCAGTCCCATCTCTTTGGTAAGATAGTTCAACATCTTTGCAGATCTAGGATTTGTGGTGGGGACTTGAGATGTTTTGTCTAGGGTTGGGTTAAGGGTACAATTAAAATCTCCGGCCACCACTCCAAAGGAAACACAATGCTCATTGAACAGGGTTATCATTTTTGACATGAAAGCAGGAGTATCTGTGTTAGGGGTGTATATGTTTAAGATAGTAATTGGTTGCCCATACAGTGACCCAGTTATCAGAATAAATCTCCCCTCCGGATCAGATATGTTTTTGTCAATTATGAGTGGAACATTCTTATGGATAAGTATGGCTGTGCCTCTACTGTTTGATTTGAAAGATGAGAAATACACCAGTCCCACCCAAGCTCTGCGGAGTTTGGCATGTTCGGCATCACAGAGGTGTGTCTCTTGTAATAGCGCAATGTCTGCTTTTTCCTTTTTTAGAGCACATAGTATCTTTTTCCGTTTTATTGCATGACCTAGACCATGGCAGTTCCATGTCAATAGATTTAAGGTACTAGTCATCGAACAGTTATCGAACTTTAGTGCAAGTCATCTCTGGGTAAAGGTGGATAATAGTTACAGCTGCGTTCACATAAAAGGAAAATAAATGGTGTACATAAAATAACAATCTCTGAACACCCCAGCCGAGTTCCCAAACAACTCGACATATCCCGTTGGATCTATTACTCCCCCCGCTCAGTCTCAATTCTGTGTTCCGAAAAAAAAAAAAAAACGGGAACAGTTAGCAACGCACAACGTCTCCCCCTCCCCACCAAAGAAATGCCTCATCATCTCCTTTCCGCCCCACATTGAGTAAATGATAATGTAGCCCCCGTCCAGACCACATTAAAAGAGGGAGAAAATAAAATCAATAGCCCAGCCTACATATACCTCCCCCAAGGGACATAGGAAACCACAAGCAATAATAGCAACAAAAAAAGGGAAATAAAAGTAGGCTGAAACGTTAGTAGGCCTAGGTTAGGCTATAGAGCCTATCCCTCTCAGCTAAAGGAAAATAAATATAGATTAGACGGCTATAATGACATTTAGCGGGGCGGGTGGGTCTTTGGACGGCGGCTATATGTTGTCTTACCTCCTTTAGTAATAACAGTAATCGCATTTAGTCATTGGTCCATTTCTCATTGACCAGGATTGTCTTTCAAAAAAACGTTTTGCCTCTTCGGGAGTTTTGAAGTGTCGCAGGGCTCCTTGGTGAAGAATCCTGATCTCGTTTGGGTATTTGAATCCCCTAAAGATGCCTCGGTCAATTGAGTATTTCTTCACCTCGTCAAACTCTCTGCGCTTTTGGAGTATTCCAGCTGACAGGTCCTGGTGTAAAGTGAGTTTGGCGTTTCCCACTGTAATGGTGTTGATTTTCGCCGCCTGTAGGACTCGTTCCTTGTCGGTGAATCTCAGGAAACGTATGGTGATTGGGCGCGGTGGTTGTCTGGCTGTTGGTGGGGGCCTCAGTCTCTCCAGTTCTATGGGCCAGTCGGTGGACAGGTGGAGCCACTCAGGAAGTTTGTCTTGCAGGTAGCGGATCAGTGGCATGTTCCCCTCTTCTTTTTCGCCCAGATTTAACCTTTTATGACATAATCTAATGTTTTGCTTTCGTTGTAAAGCCTTTTTGAAATCGGACAGTGTGGTTAGATAAAGGAGAGTCTTGTCTTTAAAATGGTGTAAAATAGTCATATGTTTGAAAAATGGAAGTTTTCGAGCAGTTTGTATTTCGCGCCACGCCCTATCACTGGATATTGGAGCGGTGTTCCGCTAGCGGAACGTCTAGATGTAAGAGGTTTTAATAGAACACAATTATTCCTTCGCCCCCCTGTTTTCCAGGTCCTCTGTTTTCTCTTCCAGATGCTCTATTTTCTTTTTAGCATATGCTATTGTTTCCATGGCGTCTGTCAATAAGTTTTCCATGGATAGGATTCGCCCCTCTGCCTCGTCCAGGCGCCCCGCGTTTATGGTTATCTTGTTGTTGATGTCTGGCTAAAGCATTTTCCAGGATTGTCACCTTGCCCCCTATCGCACTGAGCTGAGAGTTAATGGCATCTAATTTGATGTTGAGTTCTGTACGTTGGGATCTCAGCTCAGATAGGATGTCTCTGACAGAATGCCGAGGTTGGCAGTTTTTGGGCCTCGGGAGGGGACGGGTTCCCTTGCTCCTGTCTAATGGTGCTAGATTTTTCTGAAGCTAGCTGTTTCTTGGAGGCTTTTTCCTTGGCTGTTGCTCGAGTCCGGGTAAAAATGTCACTTGTAACATCGCCTTTTGTAGCCGCCATGACTTTTTGACTAAAGCTAATGGAGTTTTAACTTGAAGTGGAGGTAAGATTAAGAATTGGAAACTACTTGTGTGGAGCTCTTAATTCTTGCGGGCATCTCATTCAAGGGTTACGTGATCCCCTCAAAACAACATGTTTTAAGCAGACCACCATAGTCCCTGTGCCCAAGAACACTAAGGTAATCTGCCTAAATGACTACCAACCCGTAGCACTCATGTCTGTAGCCATGATGTGCTTTGAAAGGCTGGTAATGGCTCACATCAACACCATTATCCCAGAAACCCTAGACCCCCTCCAATTTGCATACCGCCCTAACACTTCAAACTGCCCTTTCTCACCTGGACAAAAGGAACACTTATGTGAGAATGCTATTCATTGACTACAGCTCAGCATTCAATACCATAGTGCCCTCCAAGCTCATCACTAAGCTAAGGACCCTGGGACTAAACACCTCCCTCTGCAACTGGATCCTGGACATCCTGATGGGCTGCCCCCAAGTGGTAAGAGTAGGTAACAACACATCCACCACACTCAACACAGGGGCCCCTCAGGGGTGGGTGCTCAGTCCCCTCCTGTACTCCCTGTTCACTCATGACTGCACGGCCAGGCACGACTCCTACACCATCATTAAGTTTGCCGATTACACAACAGTGGTAGACCTGATCACCGACAACGACGAGACAACCTACAGGGAGGAGGTCAGAGACCTGACCGTGTGGTGCCAGGACAACAACCTCTCCCTCAACGTGATCAAGACAAAGGAGTTGATTGTGGACTACAGGAAAAGGAGGACCGTGCACGCCCCCATTCTCATCGATGGGGCTGTAGTGGAGCAGGTTGAGAGCTTCAAGTTCCTTGGTGTCCACATCACCAACAAACTAACATGGTCCAGGCACACCAAGACTGTCATGAAGAGGGCACGACAAAACCTATTTCCCCTCAGGAGACTGAAAAGATTTGGCATGGATCCTCAGATCCTCAAAAAAGTTCTACAGCTGCTACATCGAGAGCATCCTGACTGGTTGCATCGCTGCCTGGTATGGCAACTGCTCGGCCTCCGACCGCAAGGCACTACAGAGAGTTGCGCGAACGGCCCAGTACATCCCTGAGGCCAAGCTTCCTGCCATCCGGGACCTCTACACCAGGCGGTGTCAGAGGAAGGCCCTAAAAGCATTTCACTGTAAGGTTGTATTTGGCGCATGTGACTAATAATATTGGATTTGATTTTGGTGTCATCACAGCCCGACTCACGGCTCAGGCCTGTGCTTTCTTTGTGAACGGCATCCCGAAGCACGGCTCAGGTCTGTCTGTTGTGTCCGTGTGCCGTCTCTGTGTGCTGAAGCACGGCTCAGGCCTGCCTGTTGTGTCCGTGTGCCGTCTCTGTGTGGTGAAGCACGGCTCAGGCCTGCCTGTTGTGTCCGTGTGCTTTCTCTGTGAGCTGAAGCACGGCTCAGGCCTGTTTAGATTTATTTTATCTAAAAGCATTGCTTCTCCTGCACTAGAATGGTCCGACTACACAATATAATATCGGGTGCATTAAGTGAAGCTCTGTTTATGTTATTTTCTTGATTTTTTTAAAAATGTGATTTTGACGTATTGGAAATGTTTTCCCCAACTGAAGGCCTATGTCCAATAGTCAAGGGTCGTCACTGCATATAACACATAACAAAAACAAAGGACGACATTGTCTTAGCTATAGAGCGGGACTCCCTCAGTACATCAGTGATCTGAACTTTTACTCCTAATCTGAGTTAGGTGATGGTGATGCCAGATATTGGTGAAGCAGTTATCTTGCTGGCCCTGATGTTGTCCTCAGCTCAACTACTCTGCAGTGGGGTAAAGTACTTCAGTAAAAATACTTTAAAGTATTACTCAAGTCGTTTTTTGGGGGGGTATCTGTACTTTACTATTTATATTTATGACAACTTTTGCTTTTACTTCACTACATTCCTAAAGAACATAATGTACTTTTTACTCCATACATTTTCCCTGGCACCCAAAAGTACTCGTTACATCTTAAATGTTTAGCAGGACAGAAAAGGTCCAATTTACACACTTATCAAAAGAACATCCCTGGCCATTCCGTATACTGCCTCTGATCTGGCGAATTCAATAAACACAAATGCTTTGTTTGTAAATTATGTCTGAGTGTTGGAGTGTGCCCCTGGCTATCAATAAATGAAAAATTGTGCCGTCTGGTTTGCTTAATGTATTCATACTTTTACTTTTGATACTTAAGTATATTTAAAACCAAATACTTGTAGACTTTTACTCAAGTAATATTTTACTGGGTGACTTTGACCTTTTACTTGAGTCATTTTCAATTAAGGTATCTTTACTTTTACTCAAGTATGACAATTAGGTACTTTTTCCCCACTGCTTCTTTGTAGCCTGTACAATGTAGCGCCCACTTGGGTGATACCTCTGCAGCCGCTACAGCGCTAAAAGCTCACCACACATCAGTCCAGAGTAGTAGTCATGCTCACTACACGCTCCATGCCATTTCCACAATTCAGTCAGGTCTTATTGATTAAGAAGCAGCCGATGCTGAGATGTCTCTTTTTAAATGCAGACATTAGCTAGACAAACCAGACAAATCAACCTGCCATCAGTCCTACATCTCTGTGGGTAAAAACAACCAGATACTGTATATTCAATCAGCAACTCAATGGGCTAAATAAAAAATAATAATATGTACTCAATGTACAAAGCTCTCTGTTTAGGCTGCCTCATAGCGCCATGGCAACCACAGTGGCTTGTCTTTAACGTTAAAGACCAAAGACTTCTCTTTCTGTGCCAAACTTCGCTAACTTTGCTCTGCTCTTTACTCTCCCAAGAGAATAACTTGTTTTTCCCGAGAAAACGTTTCAACGTTTTTCCCTCCAGACACAGGAATTGTAATATCCCAGGATCAAAGGCAACCTGTTAGTGTTAGATGTTAGACACAGTAGCACATATAGTCTATTTGTATCAAGGCTTTAGCTAACAAGAGAGATCTGCTATACTCTTCATTTGCTTCGTTAGTCCAAATGCAACAGGTGCAGTCAGCAGAATGGAACGGGCGCTGAGCACTTTTCAAAGGGGAGACTGTGGGCTGTAAGGTTCACAGGGGAGGCTAACAGTTAAAGATCCAATGCAGCCGTTATTATCTTAATATTAACTCATTTCTGGGTAACAATTAAGTACCTTACTGTGACGAACATTTGAACATCTTGGCCATGTTCTGTTATAATCTCCACCCAGCACAGCCAGAAGAGGACTGGCCACCCCTCATAGCCTGGTTCCTCTCTAGGTTTCTTCCTAGGGTTCTGGCCTTTCTAGGGAGTTTTTCCTAGCCACCGTGCTTCTACACCTGCATTGCTTGCTGTTTGTGGTTTTAGGACGGGTTCTGTATAGCACTTTGTGACATCAGCTGATGTAAGAAGGGCTTTATAAATACATTTGATTGATTGATTGTTTTCAATCAAAATGGTCAAAAAGAAACAAAAATAAATTATCAGCAAAGAGCAATTTTTCAAGCAAGAATTTAGCTAGGACTGTCTGTGCGTGGTCTGAGTGGGGAGGGGAAACTGAAAACTAGCTGTTATTGGCAGAGAGGTTTGGAACTCTCTTATTGGTCTATTAACTAATTTACCGCCTGGTGATGTCACCAGGCAGATCCAAACTCCATCCCACCAAAACAGGCAAACATTTCAGGTGGTCTTTTCAAATAGCTCTTACACTAAAAGGGCATTATCATAATTTTCACAGTATTATTCCAACCTCATAGTGTGGAAATAATGTATATAACATTGGAAATTACGTTTTTTGACTACACTGGGCCTTTAACACATTAGCGTCTGTATGTATATGTGCGTTAAGGTGTATCTGGTCCTGGTGATTCAGTCAGGAAGGGAGGAAACCCTGGTAGGATGAGCACTGCAGTTTGGGAGAGCTGCAGGTGTTATGGGTAAGGGCTCTGTGCTTTGGTTCATTCTATCGCATAACATGGATTTTAACCTTAATTTAAAGCTTTTTCATCAAACTTTCCCTTTTTATTTTTGTCAGATTGTCCAGCACCATCCTGACAATTGTAAAAAAAAATAAAAATAAAAAATAAAAAGTGTAGTACAAATTTCTGTAAAAAGCTTAAAATAAAGCTTCAAATCCAGGTCATGGGACATGATCAACCAAAACAGAGAGCTTTAGTTGTAGGCAGTAATGATTGGGCTCCTTCTTTAACATTGTGGGCCGAGAAAAAATATCTTTCTTCATTTCAACTAATAGACAGATACAACAGAACAGCCCACATCCGAACATGTACTTACCCTAAATGAAAAGGGGAATTGAGAAAGTTTGTATAATCTGTGTTTCCTTTAGGATTTTTTTCAGCAGCGGTGGCCCCAGTCATAGACTGTTCTCTCTACTACCGCATGGCAAGCGGTACCGGAGCGCCAAGTCTAGGACAAAAAGGCTTCTCAACAGTTTTTACCCCCAAGCCATAAGACTCCTGAACAAGGTAATCAAATGGCTACCCGAACTATTTGCATTGTGTGTCCCCCAACGTATATTTTTACGCTGCTGCTACTCTCTGTTTATCTTATATGCATAGTCACTTTAACTATACATTCATGTACATACTACCTCAGTTGGGCCGACCAACCAGTGCCCCCGCACATTGGCTAGCCGGGCTATCTGCATTGTGTCCCACCCACCACCCGCCAACCCCTCTTTTACGCTACTGCTACTCTCTGCTACTCTCTGTTCATCTCTGTTCATGTATGTAGCCTTGCTACTTTTACAGCCTCGCTACTGTATATAGCCTGTCTTTTTACTGTTGTTTTATTTCTTTACCTACCTATTGTTCACCTAATACCTTTTTCGCACTATTGGTTAGAGCCTGTAAGTAAGCATTTCACTGTAAGGTCTACTACACCTGTTGTATTCAGCGCACGTGACAAATAAACTTTGATTTGATTTGGAGGGATCTGGGCAAATGCCCCCTGGGACATTTTTTTTTTTTTTTTTTGAAGAACGACTGAAAATGTCACTTCTGGAGACTTTTCAAAAAAGCCATTATGTTCTAAAATGCATGAAAATGAAATTATGTTGACACCATCTGAAATATAACTGATGCTCGCTAGGAGGAGCCAGCGATGTCTGTTCACTCGTGGCTCTCATTCACACCACTGCTCCGCTCTGTATGCTACAAATATACCTTGTCACTCTGATCTTAAAGGAATACTGTGCGATTTGGTCAATTAAACACTTTTTCTACTTCCCCAGAGTCAGTTTTACTCATGGATACCGTTATGTCTTTGCGTGCTGTTTGAAGGAGGTGGAAGGTAGTTTTTCATAAGCCATTTCTATGTAGTATTAGCACAATGACTGGAAGTCTAAGGGAACAGCTAGCATGCTGGACGTTTCCCCATAGACTTCCAGTCATTGTGCTAACGCTAGGTAGCAACTTCCTTCAAACTGCACGCGGAGACATAAACATGGTATCCATGAGTTCATCTGATTCTCGGTAAGTTGATAAAAGGGCTTGATTGACAAAATCTCTCACTGTCCCCTTAAACGTTCCGCCGCTGCTAAATGCACATTGGGGAAACACTGATAGGAATGATTTGTTGTTATTCATAACTGCACGCACACGCACACGCACACGCACACACACACACACACACACACACACACACACACACACACACACACACACACACACACACACACACACACACCCATCGCTAAGCTTGTTTATTCTACACAGCGCGTGGAGACAACATTTCAAGGTTCTCTCTGTTAAATATTTGATGGTGTCTTTGTGGTGTTTTGTTCTCCAGGCCTCCTAGACCCCCGAGCCCCTGAGACCCCCAAAAAGACTGCAGCACCCCCTTAGGTCTCCAGTCCGGCCATGCAGGGACAGATCAAACAAGGTAACTACAAACGACTGTTTTCCCCTCTGGGCCGTACTGGGAGAACTACTGATGAACAGGCAGGCAGCAGGCCCTGTGAGCCTCAGAGATCAATGAGAGGCCTCCTCCTGGCCTGTCAATCTCAGTGTGAGTCCCAAATGGTAGCTTATTCCCTATATAGTGCACTACTTTTGACCAAAGCACTATATAGGGAATAGGTATGGGCTCTGGTTAAGGTTGCATCATTCTGGCCCCAAATTCCCTGGTTTTCCAGAAATCCTGGTGGTAATATTCCTGGAATTACGAGGGAATAAGGAGAAAATATGTGGATCCTCCAACTAGGATTTGTGGAATACCAGGGAATTTTTGCAAAGTTACCATAATTTTGCATCTGGGACGCAACCCCTAGAGTACCTCATAGTCATTACCCACAGCACTAAACTAAGGGGACAGAGCACTTTAGTCGACAATATAGTACATTTACAGTGCAGCTAACTTTACTTATTAACCTAGCCAGGCGTCTGTGCTCCACAGCAGTCCTGTCTGTCTGCATTTATATTTCAATTTGTGATATTTATCAGATGCTCTTATCCAGAGCCACTTAGTCTCTAGTGTTAGGTTGACCTGTTAGATTGACCTGTTAGGTTGACCTGTTAGTGACCTGTTAGGTTGACCTGTTAGGTTGACCTGTTAGGTTGACCTGTTAGGTTGACCTGTTACGTTGACCTGTTAGGTTGACCTGTTAGGTTGACCTGTTAGGTTGACCTGTTAACCTGTTAGGTTGACCTGTTAGGTTGACCTGTTACGTTGACCTGTTAGATTGACCTGTTAGGTTGACCTGTTAGGTTGACCTGTTAGGTTGACCTGTTAGGTTGACCTGTTAGGTTGACCCTGCTGTCTACCTGTCTAGCCTTATCGCTGACTCATACCAGTCAAGGGTTGTTCATTATATAAATAGCAGCGGTGTAAAGTAATTCAGTAAAAATACTATAAAGTACTACTTAAGTAGTTTTTGGGGGGGTATCTGTACTTTACTATTTATATTTTTGACAACTTTTACTTTTATTTCACTACATTCCTAAAGTAAATAATTTACTTTTTACTCCATACATTTTCCCTGACACCCAAAAGTACTCGTTACATTTTGAATGCTTAGCAGGACAGGAAAAGGTCAAATTCACACAATTATTAAGAGAACAACCCTTGTCATCCCTATGTTGCCTCTGATCTGGTGGACTCACTAAACACAAATGTTTTGTTTGTAAATTACGTTTGAGTGTGCCCACTGCTTTCCGTTTATAACAAAAACAAGAAAATGACCCCATCTGGTTTGCTTAAAATAAGGAATTTGAAATGACTTGTATTTTTACTTTTGATACTTAAGTATATTTCAAACCAAATAATTTTTGACTTTTTACTCAAGTAATATTTTACTGGGTAACTTTCACTTTTACTTGAGTCATTTTCTATTAAGGTATCTTTACTTTTATTCAAGTATGACGATTAGGTACTTTTTCCACCACTGCTAAATAGATGATTCACATCAGTTTGGGCGGTGTGTTCATACATGGCATAATATTGTACCTACACATTACAATGGATCAGGCAATGTCGTCATAGCATCACGTAAACAAATTTGATACACCCATTTAATACATGGTTAAAAAAGGAAGCTACACCATAGAGTACATGAAATGATTTACTTTTTAATAGCACTTACAAATACACTGAGTGAACAAAACATTAGGAACACCTGTTCTTTCCGTGACAGACTGACCAGGTGAATCCAGGTGAAAGATATGATCCCTTATTGATGTCACTTGTTAAATCTTCTTCAATCAGTGTAGGTGAAGGGGAGGAGACAGGTTAAAGAAGGATTTTTAAGCCTTGAGACAATTGCGACATGGATTGTATATGTGTGCCATTCAGAGGGTGAACGGGCAAGACAAAATATTGAAGTGCCTTTGAACGGGGTATGGTAGTAGGTGCCAGGAACACCGGTTTGAGTGTGTCAAGAACTGCAACGCTACTGTGTTTTTCACGCTCAACAGTTTCCCGTGTGTATCAAGAATGGTCCACCACCCAAAGGCCAACTTGACACAACTGTGGGAAGCATTGGAGTCAACATGGGCCAGCGTCCCTGTGGAACGCTTTCGACACCTTGTATTGTATTGAGGCTGTTCTGAGGGGAAAAGGGGAGGTGTTCCTAATGTTTTGTACACTCAGTGTATGAAAAATGTTGATTATAATGTCTACTCAATTAAAGCATCTTTGAGGTGATAAAATAAATCTATTATTATTAAGATTATAATTTTTTTATTTACCCTCTAAAATATTTCCGAAATGTAATGTATATTTTAAGAATTTTCTTTAACTTGAGAAGATTGCAGAAAAATGTTAATTTGCAGAGGAGGAGGCCTTCCTTATTAATTACTTAACATCATATTAATAAATTGTATTAAATCTATATATGGTTAACAGTCTTGACTGATCATGGCCCTGCTTGACAGGTCTGTCCTATCATAACATATTACCATTTAATGTAGAAATTACCTTAATAGCATGTGTATGAACAACATTCTTAACTAACTACGACCCCACTAACATCTAACTGTGCTACGGGGGCAGGATCTGTCAGCCCGCGTGCACGCACACGCACACACAGTTGAAGTCGGAAGTTTACATACTCTTAGGTTGGAATCATTAAAACTTGTTTTTCAACCACTCCACAAATTTCTTGTTAACAAACTATAGTTTTGGCAAGTAGGTTAGGACATCTACTTTGTGCATGACACAAGTCATTTTTCCAACAATTGGTTACAGACAGATCCTTTGACATCATTTGAGTCAATTGGAGGTGTACCTGTGGATGTATTTCAAGGCCTACCTTCAAATTCTGTGCCTCTTTGCTTGACATCATTGAAAAATCAAAAGAAATCAGCCAAGACCTCAGAAAAAAATGTAGACCTCCAGAAGTCTGGTTCATCCTTGGGAGCAATTTCAAAACGCCTGAAGGTACCAAGTTCATCTGTACAAACGATAGTATGCAAGTATAAACACCATGGGACCACGCAGGCGTCATACTGCTCAGGAAGGAGACGCGTTCTGTCTCCTAAAGTGCAAATCAATCCCAGAACAACAGCAAAAGACCTTGTGAAGATGCTGGAGGAAACAGCTACAAAAGTATCTATATCCACAGTAAAACGAGTCCTATATCGACATAACCTGAAAGGTTGTTCAGCAAGGAAGAAGCCACTGATCCAAAACCGCCATAAAACAGCCAGACTAACTGCACATGGGAACAAAGATCATACTTTTTGGAGAAATGTCTTCTTGTCTGATGAAATAAAAATAGAACTGTTTGGCCATAATGACCATCGTTATGTTTGGAGGAAAAAGGGGGAGGCTTGCAAGCCGAAGAGCTCCATCCCGACCATGAAGCACGGGGGTGGCAGCATCATGTTGTGGGGATGCTTTGCTGCAGGAGAGACTAGTGCATTTCACAAAATAGATGGCAACATGAGGATGGAAAATTATGTGGATATATTGAAGCAACATCTCAAGACATCAGTCAGGAAGTTAAAGCTTGGTAGCAAATGGGTCTTCCAAATGGACAATGACCCCAAGCATACTTCCAAAGTTGTGGCAAAATGGCTCAAGGACAACAAAGTCAAGGTATTGGAGTGCCCATCACAAAGCCCTGACCCCTATCCTATATAACATTTGTGGGCAGAACTGAAAAAGCGTGTACAGGCAAGGAGGCCTACAAACCTGACTCAGTTACACCAGCTCTGTCATGAGGAATGGGCCAAAATTCACCCAACTTATTGTGCGAAGCTTGTGGAAGGCTACAATTTAAACAACTTAAAGGCAATGCTACCAAATACTAATTGAGTGTATGTAAACTTCTGACCCACTGGGAATGTGATGAAAGAAATAAAAGCTGAAATAAATAATTATCTCTACTATTATACTGACATTTCACATTCTTTAAATGAAGTGGTGATCCTAACTGACCTAAGATAGGGAGTTTTTACTTGGATTAAATGTCAGGAATTGTGAAAAACTGAGTTTAAATGCATTTGGCTAAGGTGTATGTAAACTTCCTACTTCAACTGTGTATATACTGGTCTCCATGCAGATGTCGTGTCCATCCGGACAAAAGCCAGTTGAACAAACAACAACGTTTACCCCCACACACACACACACACACCACACGTGTCCACCATTAGCGTTCAGAGCCCATTGTTACACCATAATAGTGCCTGGACTCATTGGTTTTCACTTAATGCATACCATGTGCTTATTCTATTTGAGAGGAAGTGTCCTGTAGTGACCTGCTAAATCACTGTCATCCTCACATTGTTCCGACACTCTGGCCATAAGGGCCCTCTTCCACTCATTCATATGCTAATAGCTTCTGCCTTTTCCCCCTTCTAACCAATGTAATGTGTGTGAGTTTAGGCACTGACATGTCAATCCAAAGGCCACTTGTTTATTTTACTGGCTGTACGTGGCAAATGGTTTCACAAAACAAACAGAATACAATTATAGACAATTAAAAAAATGTAATGTTGCTATATTTTTTGCAAATGGTCCGTTTGATTACCTCAGATGTTTGCCAGTAAAACAAACACAGTGTGTTTCCTTCTTTGTGGCTATATACTATTTTATTATTATTATTATAATATAGTATCTGTCCCCAATACATAGTATTATAATATAGTATCTGTCTCCAATGCATAGTATTATAATATAGTATCTGTCTCCGATACATAGTTGTCACACAATCCTTTGTGCTGTTGTAAGGAGGACCAAGGCGCAGCGGAAGTGTGGATACTCATATTTTAATTTTCAAAAAAAAGGAGTAGAGCATCCACTGAAAAAACAATAAACACCACAGTGACAATCTTACGGGCATACAAAACGCAGTGTAAAAACAACCACCCACAAACCCCAGTGACAAACAACTCCTACATATATGACTCCCAATCAGGAACAACGATTCCCAGCTGTTCCTGATTAGGAGTCACAAGACACACACAAGACTGCCACGTCCTGACCCCCAAACTACTACCACAACTCCATCTGCTGGTCAGGACGTGACAATAGTCTTATTATCATATAGTATCTGCCTCCGATACATAGTATTATTATTATATATTATCTGTCTCCAATACAAAGTATTATTATTATATATTATCTGTCTCCAATACATAGTATTATTATTATATAGTATCTGTCTCCGATACATAGTAGTATTATTATCTAGTATCTGTCTCCGATACATAGTAGTATTATTATTATCTAGTATCTCTCTCCGATACATAGTAGTATTATATATTATCTAGTATCTGTCTCCGATACATAGTATTATTATTATATAGTATCTGTCTCCGATACATAGTAGTATTATTATTATATAGTATCTGTCTCCGATACATAGTATTATTATTATTATCTGTCTCCGATACATAGTATTATTATTATATATTATCTGTCTCCAATACATAGTATTATTATTATATAGTATCTGTCTCCGATACATAGTATTATTATTATATAGTATCTGTCTCCGATACATAGTATTATTATTATATAGTTTCTGTCTCCGATACATAGTATTATTATCTAGTATCTGTCTCCGATACATAGTATTATTATTATTATATAGTATCTGTCTCCGATACATAGTATTATTATTATATATTATCTGTCTCCAATACATAGTATTATTATTATTATATATTATCTGTCTCCAATACATAGTATTATTATTATTATATAGTATCTGTCTCCGATACATAGTATTATTATTATATAGTATCTGTCTCTGATACATAGTATTATTATCTAGTATCTGTCTCCGATACATAGTATTATTATTATATAGTATCTGTCTCCGATACATAGTATTATTATCTAGTATCTGTCTCCGATACATAGTATTATTATCATCTAGTATCGGTCTCCAATACATAGTATTATTATTATATAGTATCTGTCTCCGATACATAGTATTATTATTATCTAGTATCTGTCTCCGATACATAGTATTATTATTATATAGTATCTGTCTCCAATACATAGTATTATTATTATATAGTATCTGTCTCCAATACATAGTATTATTATCTAGTGTCTGTCTCCGATACACTGTACAGTATATTGATTCTCAATGGTTCTTTTGGTTTGAGGAGATAATGAAAGTTACTCAAAGCGTGGCGAGGTTGTTTTTCCTTCCTCCGCTCGTTTCCTGCTCTATTGATCTGAATGGGTTGTGAAAACTGTTCAACGCTTGTATTATTAAGTGTTCTTTAATGGAGTCGTTCTTTTAAATCCGGTGCCAAGATAAAGGCTTGGTATCTGCATCCCAATTGGCACCCTTTTCCCTATTTAGGGCACTACTTTAGACCAGAAAATACAAAGGGAATAGGGTGCCATGGGGGACACATTGTGTGTGTTCTGAACAGCGTGGTACGAGGCAAAGCAGCAGCTTGTTGTTTAAGGAGGGCTGTGGAGAAATAAATAATGTCAGACTGTCACACAGCCGTTAAGACTGTCACACAGCCGTTAAGACTGTCACACAGCCGTTAAGACTGTCACACAGCCGTTAAGACTGTCACACAGCCGTTAAGACTGTCACACAGCCGTTAAGGAACATAAAAGGGCTTATAACCCTTATGTACCAAGACGTTTAGCCAACTTTTCCATACCGCCAACTTTACCATACCGCCAACTTTACCATACCGCCAACTTTACCACACCGCCAACTTTACCATACCGCCAACTTTACTATACCGCCAACTTTACCATACCGCCAACTTTACCATACCGCCAACTTTACCATACCGCCAACTTTACCACACCGCCAACTTTACCACACCGCCAACTTTACCATACCGCCAACTTTACCATACCGCCAACTTTACCATACCGCCAACTTTACCATACCGCCAACTTTACCACACCGCCAACTTTACCATACCGCCAACTTTACCACACCGCCAACTTTACCACACCGCCAACTTTACCATACCGCCAACTTTACCACACCGCCAACTTTACCACACCGCCAACTTTACCATACCGCCAACTTTACCATACCGCCAACTTTACCATGCCGCCAACTTTACCATGCCGCCAACTTTACCACACCGCCAACTTTACCATACAGCCAACTTTACCATACCGCCAACTTTACCATGCCGCCAACTTTACCATGCCGCCAACTTTACCATACCGCCAACTTTACCATGCCGCCAACTTTACCATGCCGCCAACTTTACCACGCCGCCAACTTTACCATGCCGCCAACTTTACCATACCGCCAACTTTACCATACCGCCAACTTTACTATACCGCCAACTTTACCATACCGCCAACTTTACCATACCGCCAACTTTACCATGCTGCCAACTTTACCATACCGCCAACTTTACTATACCGCCAACTTTACCATGCCGCCAACTTTACCACACCGCCAACTTTACCATACCGCCAACTTTACCATACCGCCAACTTTACCATGCTGCCAACTTTACCATACCGCCAACTTTACTATACCGCCAACTTTACCATGCCGCCAACTTTACCACACCGCCAACTTTACCATACCGCCAACTTTACCATACCGCCAACTTTACCATACCGCCAACTTTACCATACCGCCAACTTTACCATGCCGCCAACTTTACCATACCGCCAACTTTACCATACCGCCAACTTTACCACACCGCCAACTTTACCATACCGCCAACTTTACCATACCGCCAACTTACCATACCGCCAACTTTACCATACCGCCAACTTTACTATACCGCCAACTTTACTATACCGCCAACTTTACCATATACCGCCAACTTTACATACCGCCAACTTTACTATACCGCCAACTTTACCATACCGCCAACTTTACTATACCGCCAACTTTACCATACCGCCAACTTTACTATACCGCCAACTTTACCATACCGCCAACTTTACTATACCGCCAACTTTACTATACCGCCAACTTTACCATACCGCCAACTTTACCATACCGCCAACTTTACCATACCGCCAACTTTACCATACCGCCAACTTTACCATACCGCCAACTTTACTATACCGCCAACTTTACCATACCGCCAACTTACCTATACCGCCAACTTTACCATACCGCCAACTTTACATACCGCCACTTACCGCCAACTTTACCATACCGCCAACTTTACCATACCGCCAACTTTACCATACCGCCAACTTTACCATACCGCCAACTTTACTATACCGCCAACTTTACCATACCGCCAACTTTACCATACCGCCAACTTTACTATACCGCCAACTTTACCATACCGCCAACTTTACCATACCGCCAACTTTACCATGCCGCCAACTTTACCATACCGCCAACTTTACCATGCCGCCAACTTTACCACACCGCCAACTTTACCATACCGCCACTTTACCATACCGCAACTTTACCATACCGCCAACTTTACCATACCGCCAACTTGACTATACCGCCAACTTTACCATACGCCAACTTTACCATACCGCCAACTTTACCATTCCGCCAACTTTTACCATACGCCAACTTACATACCGCCAACCTTTACCTATCCGCCAACTTTACCAACCGCCAACTTTACCATACCGCCAACTTTACCATACGCCAACTTTACCATACCGCCAACTTTACCATACCGCCAACCTTTACATTACGCCAACTTACCATACCGCCAACTTTACCATACCGCCACTTTACCATACGCCAACTTACCATACCGCCCAACTTTACTATACCGCCAACTTTACCATACCGCCAACTTTACTATACCGCCAACTTTACCCATACGCAACTTTACCATACCGCAACTTTACCATAACCGCCAACTTACCATACCGCCAACTTTACCATACCGCCAACCTTTTACTATCCGCCAACTTTACTATACCGCCAACTTTACTATACCGCCAACTTTACCATACCGCCAACTTTACCATACCGCCAACTTTACCATACCGCCAACTTTACTATACCGCCAACTTTACCATACCGCCAACTTTACTATACCGCCAACTTTACCATACCGCCAACTTTACTATACCGCCAACTTTACCATACCGCCAACTTTACCATACCGCCAACTTTACTATACCGCCAACTTTACCATACCGCCAACTTTACCATACCGCCAACTTTACCATGCCGCCAACTTTACCATACCGCCAACTTTACTATACCGCCAACTTTACCATGCCGCCAACTTTACCACACCGCCAACTTTACCATACCGCCAACTTTACCATACCGCCAACTTTACCATGCTGCCAACTTTACCATACCGCCAACTTTACTATACCGCCAACTTTACCATGCCGCCAACTTTACCACTTACCGCCAACTTTACCATACCGCCAACTTTACCATACCGCCAACTTTACCATACCGCCAACTTTACCATACCGCCAACTTTACATGCCGCCAACTTTACCACACCGCCAACTACCACACCGCCACTTTAACTATACCGCCAAACTTTACCATACCGCCAACTTTTACCATACCGCCAACTGTTACATACCGCCAACTTTACCTATACCGCCACTTTACCATGCCGCCAACTTTACCTATACCGCCACTTTACATACCCCCGCTCAACTTACCATAACCGCCAATCTTTACATACCGCAACCTTTACTATACCGCAACTACATACCGCCAAACTTATACCTATACCCGCCAACTTTACCATACGCCACTTTACTATACCGCCAAACTTTACTATACCGCCAACTTTACCATACCGCCAAACTTTACTATACGCCAACTTTACCATTACCGCCAACTTTAACTATCACCGCCAACTTACCATACCGCCAACTTTACTCATACCGCCCAACTTTACCATACCGCCAACTTTTACTATACCGCCAACTTTACATACCGCCAACTTTACCTATACCGCCCAAACTTTACCTATACCGCCCAACTTTACCCATACCGCCAACTTTACCATACCGCCAAACTGTACCATACCGCCAACTTTACCTATACCGCCAACTTTACCATACCGCAACCTTTACTATACCGCCAACTTTACCATACCGCCAACTTACCATACGCAACTTTACATACCGCCAACTTTACCATACCGCCAACTTTACCATACCGCCAACTTTACTATACCGCCAACTTTACCATACCGCCAACTTTACTATACCGCCAACTTTACCATACCGCCAACTTTACTATACCGCCAACTTTACCATACCGCCAACTTTACCATACCGCCAACTTTACCATGCCGCCAACTTTACCATACCGCCAACTTTACCATACCGCCAACTTTACCATACCGCCAACTTTACCATACCGCCAACTTTACCATACCGCCAACTTTACCATACCGCCAACTTTACTATACCGCCAACTTTACTATACCGCCAACTTTACCATACCGCCAACTTTACTATACCGCCAACTTTACCATACCGCCAACTTTACTATACCGCCAACTTTACCATACCGCCCAACTTTACTATACCGCCAACTTTACCATACCGCCAACTTTACTATACCGCCACTTTACCATACGCCAACTTTACTATACCGCCAACTTTACTATACCGCCAACTTTACCATACCGCCAACTTTACCATACCGCCAACTTTACCATACCGCCAACTTTACCATACCGCCAACTTTACCATACCGCCAACTTTACTATACCGCCAACTTTACCATACCGCCAACTTTACTATACCGCCAACTTTACCATACCGCCAACTTTACCATACCGCCAACTTTACCATACCGCCAACTTTACCATACCGCCAACTTTACTATACCGCCAACTTTACCATACCGCCAACTTTACTATACCGCCAACTTTACCATACCGCCAACTTTACTATACCGCCAACTTTACCATACCGCCAACTTTACCATACCGCCAACTTTACTATACCGCCAACTTTACTATACAGCCAACTTTACCATACCGCCAACTTTACTATACCGGCAACTTTACTATACCGCCAACTTTACCATACCGCCAACTTTACCATACCGCCAACTTTACCATACCGCCAACTTTACCACACCGCCAACTTTACTATACCGGCAATTTTTTGCCGCCTTTTCTTTATCTAAAAGAGGTCGCTGGTAACAAAGCCTGTACTTTTATTTCCGACAAGCGACCTAGTCATGATTGTGGTAAAGTTCTGCCTACAGCTTAGTATGAAATGTAGCTGTAATGCTGAGGCGGCATTGACACCCACTACCGCCCTAATTCTTTTGAGGGTTACTAGACAGCGCCTGTTACTAGGCTGTTAACATCCCATCATAGCCCACCACATGCACTGTTTTCTAACCACTACTGGATGGATCCATAATGAATTACTGTGGGAATAAATATCACTTGAATGACACACATATTGGAATAAAGTAGGCTAATGATGTTGAAGGCATCAAATTGTTTCTTAGGAGTTGTCAATTTATTCATTGTATTTTGTTTGTAGCGCTCCTGTTAATGTGGAGTAAGGACATGCACCTGATTATGCATAGAAGCAGGCCTAGGCTACCTGGCCTGCGCTCAAAGGTAGGCTTATAGATCTGCCCATTTGGGGATCTGATACTGTTTCTAATTGGCTTAACTCACCATCACTGTGGAACTTCTCAAAGTGTGCTTAAAGCATCAGACAAGCTCAGTAGCCTAAATACATTTGATTTTATTAAAACAGATAGGATGTGTCTATATAGGAAAAAATACAGGTTACATTTTTTCTTTATAATCTATGGGTTCGAAAGAACAGATAACCAAGATTTTTTGTTTGTTTGTCGAGGACAGCCCTACATTACTTTGAGACAAGCTTGGGGAATCGTCTTGATAAATTAATCAATGTCAGATTTTTCTTTTCGCAGAATCTCCGTTTGGATATTGGTTAGGCTACAATTAGCCTGTGGAAATGTTAGCTAAGTTGAGGTGAGTGCTGCTCATGATCATCTTGTCTAGGTGGGTCATTGATTATCACTGATCAGAACAGTTTGCCAGCATGTTATGTAGCTTAACAAGTGGATTATTTAGCCCTAAAGTCACCTAGTAGCCTAGATCTACTCCCTACCAACAACCAACAGCCAAAATCAAAAGTCTGATAATCTATGCTATAATGTAGCCTAAATGCTACATGCTATAATATAGCCTAAATGCTACATGCTATAATGTAGCCTAAATGCTACATGCTATAATGTAGCCTAAATCAAGTGCTGATCCATCACTGATCAGAAACATTTAGCATGCTGTTATGTAGCCTAAATCAAGAGTAGGCCTATTATTTTGCTCGATCGCATATAGGCAACTCCAAAAGCCTTTGGAGGTTGTGAAATATGAACACAAGACTTTTGAAAATATACATTTCTATTATTTTCTATTGATCATTATGAAGATAAGACCCTCACTCCCTAATGAATTTGAGTTCATCTCCTTTTGAGCCTTTCATATTCTCTACTGTACTTCAATTTGAACCAAGGGACTTAATATCATTTTTCACAATGCATGCTTGTCATCCTGTTAAGATAATTTTTAGTATTAGAGGTGGTAAAAAAAATGAAGAAAAAAAATGTATGAAATGTATGAAATGAAATGTATGAAATGTATGCATTCACTACTGTAAGTCGCTCTGGATAAGAGCGTCTGATAAATGACTCAAATGTAAATGTAAATGTGAGTGAGGGTAGGAAAGAGATGAAACGTGGATCAAAAAAGTGACTTTTTCAAGATATCGTACAGAGGATCATCCAGGTGAGATTTTCTTTCCTTTGTACGATGGGAAAAAGAGCAGATTCCAAGGTTTCTAGAGCACATACAGTCACCTACAAAACTCTCTAAAAGGGGAAGGCACTTTTTGTTTGTTTGTTATGTGACAGCAGTTCCACACGTTCCCGTTAGCCCTCAAGTTGTCCCGGAAAAAAACATTATTTTGTTTTTTATTCTGTTATATTCCATTATATTCTTAGAATAAAATATTTGTGCGTTGACTTTGATCAGGGCAGGGGAATTTAAGTGTGTCTTGTCTGTTTATTGAACGGAATAGCTATTGTTTCCGTGTGCATGGCACAGTGTAGAATACAGGCTGCACAGACCAGTAACTTCAATAAACAACACATATGCTATATATATATATATATATATTGTTTTCTTTTGAAAATACATTTAATTAGTCTTATAATGATTGTTGAACTAATAAATTCATTTTTTTTCTTCCTGATGGTGTATTTTCAATGGATTTATAAAAATAAACGCACATCTGCACATCCCTCCCTCTCGTCCTGAGCATGGGTCAGGGTCAGGGTTAGGGTCAGGGTTAGGGTCAGGGTCAGGGTTAGGGTCAGGGTTAGTGTTAGGGTCAGGGTTAGGGTTATGGGGTTAGGGTCAGGGTCAGGGTTGGGGTCAGGGTTGGGGTTAGGGTCAGGGTTAGGGTCAGGGTTAGGGTCAGGGTCAGGGTTAGGGTCAGGGTTAGTGTTAGGGTCAGGTTTAGGGTAAGGGTTAGGGTTAGGGTCAGGGTTAGGGTCAGGGTCAGGTTTAGGGTAAGGGTTGGGGTTGGGGTCAGAGTCAGGGTCAGGGTCAGGGTTGGGGTTAGGGTCAGGGTCAGAGTTGGGGTCAGGGTTAGGGTTAGGGTCAGGGTTAGGATCGGGGTCAGGGTTAGGGTCGGGGTCAGGGTTAGGGTCAGGGTCAGGGTTAGGGTTAGCATGTCCACGGGATGTAGGAAAGGCTTATGTTGTAAAAATGAGACTGTTTTGAAGGAGGGTCATCTAAACATTAGCTTTCTTTTTTCCCCCCCGGGCGACATGACATGAATCCTGTATGATAAGTGTATTAGAGAGGGAGGCCAGGAGAACCCTAACCCTAACCCTAACCCTAGGTCACTGTGTCGCTCTGTGACTACTGTCCTAACCCCTAACCCTAGGTCACTGTGTCGCTCTGTGACTACTGTACTAACCCCTAACCCTAGGTCACTGTGTCGCTCTGTGACTACTGTCCTAACCCCTAACCCTAGGTCACTGTGTCGCTCTGTGACTACTGTTATAACCCCAGGTCACTGTGTCGCTCTGTGACTACTGTACTAACCCCTAACTTTAGGTCACTGTGTCGCTCTGTGACTACTGTCCTAACCCCTAAACCTAGGTCACTGTGTCACTCTGTGACTACTGTCCTAAACCCTAACCCTAGGTCACTGTGTCGCTCTGTGACTACTGTCCTAACCCTAGGTCACTGTGTCGCTCTGTGACTACTGTCCTAAACCCTTAACTCTAGGTCACTGTGTCGCTCTGACTACTGTCCTAACCCCTAACTCTAGGTCACTGTGTTGCTCTGTGACTACTGTCCTAACCCCTAATCCTAGGTCACTGTGTCGCTCTGTGTGACCTTGCGGCTGCTGTTTTAACCCGTGCAGTTTGGAGCCAGCTGGCTGCTATGCACTGTGTGATTCTGCCTGACCTGCTGGGCCTGGATAAGTTCAGACCACCGCTACTGGAGATGTTGGCAGGACCGCTGTCTATAGGTAATACCCTGCACTGTCAGGACTGCTGTCTAGAGGTAATACACTGCACTGTCAGGACTGCTGTCTAGAGGTAATACACTGCACTGTCAGGACTGCTGTCAGGACTGCTGTCTATAGGTAATACACTGCACTGTCAGGACTGCTGTCTAGAGGTAATACACTGCACTGTCAGGACTGCTGTCTAGAGGTAATACACTGCACTGTCAGGACTGCTGTCAGGACTGCTGTCTATAGGTAATACACTGCACTGTCAGGACCGCTGTCTAGTGGTAATACACTGCACTGTCAGGACTGCTGTCAGGACTGCTGTCTATAGGTAATACACTGCACTGTCAGGACTGCTGTCTAGAGGTAATACACTGCACTGTCAGGACTGCTGTCTAGAGGTAATACACTGCACTGTCAGGACTGCTGTCAGGACTGCTGTCTATAGGTAATACACTGCACTGTCAGGACCGCTGTCTAGTGGTAATACACTGCACTGTCAGGACCGCTGTCTGGAGGTAATACACTGCACTGTCAGGACTGCTGTCTATAGGTAATACACTGCACTGTCAGGACTGCTGTCTAGAGGTAATACACTGCACTGTCAGGACTGCTGTCTAGAGGTAATACACTGCACTGTCAGGACTGCTGTCTATAGGTAATACACTGCACTGTCAGGACTGCTGTCTGGAGGTAATACACTGCACTGACAGGACTGCTGTCTATAGGTGATACACTGCACTGTCAGGACTGCTGTCAGGACTGCTGTCTATAGGTAATACACTGCACTGTCAGGACTGCTGTCTGGAGGTAATACACTGCACTGTCAGGACTGCTGTCTATAGGTAATACACTGCACTGTCAGGACTGCTGTCTGGAGGTAATACACTGCACTGTCAGGACCGCTGTCAGGACTGCTGTCTAGAGGTAATACACTGCACTGTCAGGACTGCTGTCTATAGGTAATACACTGCACTGTCAGGACTGCTGTCTAGAGGTAATACACTGCACTGTCAGGACTGCTGTCTAGAGGTAATACACTGCACTGTCAGGACTGCTGTCTGGAGGTAATACACTGCACTGTCAGGACTGCTGTCAGGACTGCTGTCTATAGGTAATACACTGCACTGTCAGGACTGCTGTCTATAGGTAATACACTGCACTGTCAGGACTGCTGTCAGGACTGCTGTCTATAGGTAATACACTGCACTGTCAGGACCGCTGTCTATAGGTAATACACTGCACTGTCAGGACTGCTGTCTATAGGTAATACACTGCACTGTCAGGACTGCTGTCAGGACTGCTGTCTATAGGTAATGCACTGCACTGACAGGACCGCTGTCTAGAGGTAATACACTGCACTGTCAGGACTGCTGTCTAGAGGTAATACATTGCACTGTCAGGACTGCTGTCAGGACTGCTGTCTATAGGTAATGCACTGCACTGACAGGACCGCTGTCTGGAGGTAATACGTGGGGGGGGTGCTGACTTCTCGCTAACCGCTTGGCTGGCTGGCTGGTTGATGGCTTGCTAACCTATTCTCTTAGTCAGAGAGAGCGCAGGACTAGTGGGGCTGATAGGGCTGGGGCCGGCAACTGCTTTGTGGGATATAAATGACTGGATGGCCTTGACTCCCTGCCCAAGCCTCCACGGCACGGTTTCTGTTGAACATCCAGCTTTAAAGGGACGGAGGTGGGAGTAGAATAGAGGAGGTTGGTTGCTACAGCTGGGTGTATAATTGGTCTCAGGTCTCTGGCTGACAGAACAGTGTGAGGGAAATGACCAGGCTGGGGTCTCTGGGTCAGAGGGGTAGATGAGAAGGAACCAGGTCTGACAGTGCTGTGTGGGAGCTAGCCAGGCTGGGTCAGTGATAGCCAGGCTGGGTCAGAGCTAGCCAGGCTGGGTCAGTGATAGATGAGTAGGGTTAGCTCTCTGGTTCTAATGGCCCTCACACCTCTCCTCCTCAACCTCACATACCTTTACACACTCGGTAATGAAAGCCACAATTTGATAACCCTCTTCTGTGTGTGTGTGTGTACAGTCGTGGCCAAAAGTTTTGAGAGACACAAATATACATTTTCGCAAATTCTGCTGCCTCAGTTTGTATGATGGCAATTTGCATATACTCCAGAATGTTATGAAGAGTGATCAGATGAATTGCAATTAATTGCGAAGTCCCTCTTTGCCATGCAAATGTACTGAATCCCCAAAAAACATTTCCACTGCATTTCAGCCCTGCCACAAAAGAACCAGCTGACATCATGTAAGTGATTCTCTCGTTAACCTGTTTGGGATAGGGGGCAGTATTTTCACGGCCGGATAAAAAAATATACCCGATTTAATCTAGTTATTACTCCTGCCCAGAAACTAGAATATGCATATAATTAGTAGATTTGGATAGAAAACACTCTGAAGTTTCCAAAACTGTTTGAATGGTGTCTGTGAGTATAACAGAACTCATATGGCTGGCCAAAACCTGAGAAGATTCAATATGGGAAATGCCCTGTCTGACCATTTCTTGGCCTTCTGTAGCCTCTCTATGAAAAATACAGGATCTCTGCTGTAACGTGACATTTTTTAAGGCTTTCATTGGCTCTAGGAAGGCGGCAGAACGTGGAATGATAGCTCTGCAGTCTCTGGGCGAAAAACAGCAGGGGTTTTGGTGAGTGGTCCTTCTGAGAACAATGACACTGGTGCGCGCGTGCATGTGACGACTCCATGTTTTTCTTTCAGTGTTTGAATGGATACAACGTCTCCCGGTTGGAATATTATCGCTATTTTACGAGAAAAATCGCATAAAACTTGATTTTAAACAGCGTTTGACATGCTTCGAATTACGGTAATGGAATATTTTGAATTTTTTTGTCACGAAACGCGCCGGTGCATCACCCTTCGGATAGTGACTTGAACACACGAACAAAACGGAGCTATTTGGATATAACTATGGATTATTTTGAACCAAAACAACATTGGCTGTTGAAGTAGAAGTCCTGGGAGTGCATTCTGACGAAGAACAGCAAAGGTAATCCAATTTTTCTTATAGTAAATCTGAGTTTGGTGAGTGCCAAACTTGGTGGGTGTCAAAATAGCTAGCCGTGATGGCCGGGCTATGTACTCAGAATATTGCAAAATGTGCTTTCACCGAAAAGCTAATTTAAAATCGGACACCGCGATTGCATAAAGGAGTTGTGTATCTATAATTCTTAAAATAGTTTATGTATTTTGTCAATGTTTATCGTGAGTAATTTAGTAAATTCACCGGAAGTTTTCGGTGGGTATGCTAGTTCTGAACAAAACATGCTTATGTAAAAAGCTGGTTTTTGATATAAATATGAACTTGATTGAACAAAACATGCATGTATTGTATAACATAATGGCCTAGGAGTGTCATCTGATGAAGATCATCAAAGGTTAGTGCTGCATTTAGCTGTGGTTTGGTTTTTGTGACATATATGCTAGCTTGAAAAATGGGTGTGTGATTATTTCTGGCTGTGTACTCTCCTGACATAATCTAATGTTTTGCTTTCGCTGTAAAGCCTTTTTGAAATCGGACAATGTGGTTAGATTAACGAGAGGCTTGTCTTTAAAATGGTGTAAAATAGTCATATGTTTGAGAAATTGAAGTAATAGCATTTTTAAGGTTTTTGAATATCGCGCCACTCGATTCCACTGGCTGTTGACTAGCTGGGACGATTTCGTCCCACATACCCGAGAGAGGTTAATTGAAATGCATTCCAGGTGACTACCTCATGAAGCTGGTTGAGAGAATGCCAAGAGTGTGAAAAGCTGTCATTAAGGCAAAAGGTGGCTACTTTGAATAATCTCAAATATAACATATATTTGAATTTGTTTAACACTTTTTTGGTTACTACATGATTCCATATGTGTTATTTCATAGTTTTGATGTCTTCACTGTTATTCTACAATGTAGAAAATAGTAAAAATAAAGAAAAACCCTTGAATGAGTAGGTGTGTCCAAACTTTTGTCAAGGCGAGCTCATGAATATAAGCTCCCCACCCACTCAGCCTGTCTTTTCAAACTTCCGGGTAGCCATGAAAGAAAAATAAGTTTGACTGGTACTATATATATGTATGTTGTGTGTCTAATCTCTGTGCTTCTCTCTCCAGGTGAGAGAGGCGGCCCAGGTCCTGCTTCTGGCTGAGCTGCGAAGGATTGGTCAGTCAGGCAGGAAAGACAACATCGACCTGTGGATCCCATACCTGCCCCAGTACGTGGACCAAGTCAGCTCACGTAAGTCTACGCTGTGTGTGTTTGCCTGCGTACATAATCTTTTAAGAAAGATGCTCCTTCAAGCCGGATCTATGAGCCTGTGTGTTTATGTGTGGGGATACAGCCAGTCACATTCATATTCTATAGCAAACCTCAGTCAGAGCTGCCCAGTGTTGTCCACAAGCACATAGAAAATGTAGCCAGCCAGTATCCCAGGGGTCCGGGTTAAGAATTTTTTTCACCAAACAAGCTCTTTTTTGGTGACCTCTCGTACATTATAATGCCTTGATTCCATACGAACTACACAGTGAAATGATTGAATACATCATTTTTAAAATGAAAGGTTACATTTAAAATCAAACAGTGTTTAATGGGCACTTTTTCAGAAACAGAACAGGTGCTCAATTAGGTTCTGGATGCATCATACAGGAATGATTTCTGTATTTTGAAAGTTACATATCTTGTACATTTTATTGTAAAACATTTTGGAACTATGTCAACAATGGACCAATGAAACGAATTCCAAAAGATAGTTTTTGGGGTGACTTTTCCTTCAAGAGAAAAAGAGAGAACAACATATGTTAAATTAGTGAAAGAATTTCAACAAGTGTTTGCAACTCTCTCTGTAAATTGCAGTATGTTATGTCTTTAAAAATACATGTTGAACAAAATGACACACAGATTTCCTCCTAAAGAATTTTGTAAGTGCCTACAGACTTCCACCGCCTTCAAGCTTCCTTTGAACCCTTTAGTCTACAATTTCCGCGGCCCCACGGAAATCCAATTAATATATTTCTCACAGCCATGCAATCTCCATAGACAAACATTGGCAGTAGAATGGCCTTGCTGAAGAGCTCAGTGACTTTCAATGCGGCACCATCATAGGATGCCAACTTTCCAACAAGTTCATCAAATTTCTGCGCTGCTAGAGCTGCCCCCTGTCAACTGTAAGTGCTGTTATTGTGAAGTGGAAACGACTAGGAGCAACAACGGCTCAGCCGCGAAGTGGTAGGCCACACAAGCTCACAGAACGCGAGTGCTGAAGCGCGTAGCGCGTAGAAATCGTCTGTCCTCGGTTGCAACACTCGCGACTGAGTTCCAAACTGCCTCTGCATGCAACGTCAGCAAAAGAGCTGTTCGTCGGGAGCATCATCAAATGTGTTTCCATGGCCACGCAGCCACGCACATGCCTAAGAACACAATGCGCAATGCCAAGCGTCGGCTGGAGTGGTGTAAAGCTCACCGCCATTGGACTCTGGAGCAGTGGAAACACATTCTCTGGAGTGATGAATCAAGCTTCATCATCTGGCAGTCCGACGGACGAATCTGGATTTGGCGGATCCCAGGAGAACGCTACCTGCCAGAATGCATAGTGCCAACTGTAAAGTTTGGTGGAGGAGGAATAATGGTCTGGAGTGTTTTTTCGTAGTTCGGGCTAGGCCCCTTAGTTCCTGTGAAGGGAAATCTTAACGCTACAGCATACCATTACATTCTAGATGATTCTGTGCTTCCAACTTTGTGGCAACAGTTTTGGGAAAGCCCTTTCCTTTTTCAGCATGACAATGCTGCTGTGCACTAAGCGAGGTCCATACAGAAATGGTTTGTTGAGATTGGTGTGGAAGAACTTGACTGGCCTAAACAGAGCCCTGATCTCAACCCCATCAAACACCTTTGGGATAAATTGGAATGCTGACTGCAAGCCAGGCCTAATCGCCCAACATCCGTGCCCGACCTCACTAATACTCTTGTGGCTAAATATAAGCAAGTCCTTGCAGCAATGTTCCAACATCTAGTGGAAAGCCTTCCCAGAAGAGTGGAGGCTGTTATAGCAGCAAAGGGAGGAACAACTCCTTATTAATGCCCATGATTTTGGAATAAGACATTCGACGAGCAGGTGTCCACATACTTTTGGTCATGTAGTGTTGGACAGACACTTCAGAACAAAATTCCTTGTTCCGTATGGTGAATCTGTTATTCAATGCATTTCTATTGGCTAACAGCAGTAATGCCAAATTCTATGTTTCATTAAAATCTTTTTTTTATTTTATTTTTATTTTATATATTTTTGATACCTTAAGGGGTCTAAAAATTCTAAATCAAATAACTGAATGATGACCATCTCTAAACAATTCCATATGTTAGCTTAGTAGAACCCCTCCTCCCCCTAGGTTAACCCCCGAGAGTCGATGTCCACACCCAGCTTAGTAGAACCCCCCGTGGTTAACCCCCGAGAGTCGATGTCCACACCCAGCTTAGTAGAAACCCCCCCGAGGTTAACCCCCGAGAGTCAATGTCCACACCCAGCTTAGTAGAACCCCTCCTCCCCCTAGGTTAACCCCCGAGAGTCGATGTCCACACCCAGCTTAGTAGAACCCCCCGTGGTTAACCCCCGAGAGTCAATGTCCACAACCAGCTTAGTAGAAACCCCCCCTAAGGTTAACCCCCTAGAGTCAATGTCCATACCCAGCTTAGTAGAAACCCCCCCGAGGTTAACCCCCGAGAGTCAATGTCCACACCCAGCTTAGTAGAAACCCCCCCTAAGGTTAACCCCCTAGAGTCAATGTCCACACCCAGCTTAGTAGAAACCCCCCTAGGTTAACCCCCGAGAGTCGATGTCCACACCCACCTTAGTAGAACCCCCCCTCCCCCTAGGTTAACCCCCGAGAGTCGATGTCCACACCCACCTTAGTAGAACCCCCCCTCCCCCCAGGTTAACCCCCGAGAGTCGATGTCCACACCCACCTTAGTAGAACCCCCCCTCCCCCCAGGTTAACCCCCGAGAGTCGATGTCCACACCCACCTTAGTAGAACCCCCCCTCCCCCTAGGTTAACCCCCGAGAGTCGATGTCCACACCCACGCGGAAATCTAATTAGAATAATTAAAGAATCCCGATCCCTGTTTAAGTCTCAATCTACAACATCCACCCATCTTGGCTTTCCGCATTTGCGGTGGAAGGTAGCCAAGCTACAGCGATGTTTGTCAGACCATGAGACATCCCGAACATTGGTCTTCTCACGAAAACGTCTGTAGTGTCCGAATACCCTAATATGACTTCTCTATGGAAAGGTTAGACTCTAGGACGCGCACAAGCCTCACAAGCCTCGTCTGAAGGCAGCCCGGTATCAGTTAAAAACATTATTAGAAGTATACACTACTGGTCAAAAGTTTGGACTCACATACTCATTCAAGGGGTTTTCTTTATTTTTACTATTTTCTACATTGTAGAATAATAGTGAAGGCATCACAACTATGAAATAACACATATGGAATCATGTAGTAACCAAAACAGTGTTAAACAAATCAAAATGTATTTTATATTTAATATTCTTCAAATAGCCACCCTTTGCCTTGATGACAGCTTTGCACCCTCTTGGTAGTGTATATGGAAGTAGTTTAGTGCCAACATTTTGTTAAATATGGGTAAAATAAAAATTCCTGATCTTTCTTATATTTCTCAGAAATAGGACAGACACTTTAAAAGAAACTTCCTTTTATTAGTTTTTTTGACCATCTGTTTTTCCCTTGTATGAATCTGTTATTCAATGCGCTTCTATGGGCTAATAGCAGTAAGACCAAATTCAATGTTTCATCAAAAAAAATATATAGATTATACCTAAAGGGGTCCTAAAATTCAAAATCAAATAACTATGTGATTCTTAGTGTATGACCATCTTAAAACAAATCCATGTCTTAGCTTTATTTATAAAGTTATACTTACTGTTGAGAGATGGAATAGGTGCCTTTTGGAAGTGGTTGTGCGTCAGCTGTCACTCAATTATCTCATGTCAGCAACATTGTTTTAGATCGGTAAGTTAGTTGAGCGCTCAGCTATCTAAACTTGTAGTAAGCATGGTCGAATTACCGCCCGGGGTGGGGCCCATTGATCATCAGTTATCATATGACAATCTTCAAACATTTGCCTCCACCCTATGGCAAAATGTGTAGAATTGCAGGAAATTGGCTATAAAACTAAATTGTTTTTCTCTTCACTGTCACGAGGCTTGGGCCGCTAAAATGTTTTCCTCACAAAGTGTGTTGGGGGAGGGCCCTCATGATGAGTTCTGTTTTTTCTTGTGGCCCCCACCCCCATCAAAGTTGCCCATCCCTTACATACTGTAGACGGACCAGGTGAATCCAGGTGAAAGCTTTGATCCCTTATTGATGTCACTATTTAAATCCACTTCAATCAGTGTAGATGAACACACAATACCCCATTATGACAGTGAAAACATGTTTTTAGAAATGTTTGCAAATGTATTATCTCATTTACATAAGCATTCACACCCTTGAGACAATACATGTTAGAAACACCTTTGGCAGCGATTACAGCTGTGAGTCTTTCTGGGTAAGTCTCTAAGGGCTTTGCACACCTGATTGTAAAACATGCACATTATTCTTTTTAAAATTCTGCCATTTTTAAGTCTTGCAATAGATTTTCAAGATGATTTAAGTCAAAATTGTAACTTGGCCATATGAGGAACATTATATATGTATATTTTGCCTTGTGTTTTAGGTTATTGTTCTGCTGAAAAGTGAATTTGTCTCCCAGTGTCTGTTGTGAAGCAGATTGAACTAGGTTTTCCTCTTGGATTTTGCATATTCTGTTTCTTTTTTTATCCTAAACAAATTCCATAGTCCTTGCTGATGACAAGCAGCCCACCACCATGCTTGAAAATATGAAGAGTGGTACTAAGTGACGTGTTGTATTGGATTTGGCCCAAACACACCCGGCTGAAAATGAGTGTAGAGCCGACAGCCGGCGCTAGTGGAAAACACCGGCTGGCTTTCCTTCATCTGTTTCTATGTGTTCTCATTTCTTTACAGCACCGTCCCAACTAACACTGTTGATTCCCAGTTCCTCTTTGTCCGTCAGACCGAGAGCCGTGGGGGTGGAGTGGTTGTGAGCTCTTACACAAGAAAGAAGGAGAAAAATAATGAAAGAAAGGGTGCGGAGCACGGAGAGAAAGAATGGATCGGCCATAGGAGCGGCTGATCGAGGCCTTTTGAATTGAGCGTCTGTGGCGTGGGCGTTGAGACAGGGAGGGATTTGTGAGTGTGTGTGTGTGTGTGTGTGTGTGTGTGGAGAGGGATTTGTTTGTTTACGCACAGCTCTGCTATTGACCACACAGGTCAGATGTCACTGAAAGTGGGCAGAATCAAAAGAAGACAGGTTTCACTGCATCAGAGCTTCTCTGTGAGAACACCGAGAGAGGGTCTTACTGTAATGCATGGAAACCCTGTAAGAGATGCACACAGTGGTGTGTGTGTGTGTGTGTGTGTGTGTGTGTGTGTGTGTGTGTGTGTGTGTGAGAGAGAGAGAGAGAGAAGGTGGCCTCACTGTGTTATTGAGCTGCTGAACTGTCCCCTTACGGAGATATGTCATGTTGAGACATGTCATTCAAACACGTAGGAAAACAGGTAGACGGAGCTGCAGTACACACACACACACACACACATCCTTCCTGTTTGGAGATGTAAGACACGGTCTGTGAGAATAATTTGAGGGTGTGAGTGTCTGCTATGTGATGTGATGGTCTGCTATGTGATGTGAGTGTCTGCTATGTGATGTGATGGTGTGAGTGTCTGATATGTGATGTGATGGTGTGAGTGTCTGATATGTGATGTGATGGTGTGCTATGTGATGTGAGTGTCTGCTATGTGATGTGATGGTGTGAGTGTCTGCTATGTGATGTGATGGTGTGAGTGTCTGATATGTGATGTGATGGTGTGCTATGTGATGTGAGTGTCTGCTATGTGATGTGATGGTGTGAGTGTCTGCTATGTGATGTGATGGTGTGAGTGTCTGCTATGTGATGTGATGGTGTGAGTGTCTGCTATGTGATGTGATGGTGTGAGTGTCTGATATGTGATGTGATGGTGTGCTATGTGATGTGAGTGTCTGCTATGTGATGTGATGGTGTGAGTGTCTGCTATGTGATGTGATGGTGTGAGTGTCTGCTATGTGATGTGATGGTGTGAGTGTCTGCTATGTGATGTGAGTGTCTGCTATGTGATGTGATGGTGTGAGTGTCTGCTATGTGATGTGAGTGTCTGCTATGTGATGTGATGGTGTGAGTGTCTGCTATGTGATGTGAGTGTCTGCTATGTGAGTGTCTGCTATGTGATGTGATGGTGTGAGTGTCTGCTATGTGATGTGATGGTGTGAGTGTCTGATATGTGATGTGAGTGTCTGCTATGTGATGTGAGGGTGTGAGTGTCTGCTATGTGATGTGAGTGTCTGCTATGTGATGTGATGGTGTGAGTGTCTGCTATGTGATGTGATGGTGTGAGTGTCTGCTATGTGATGTGATGGTGTGAGTGTCTGCTATGTGAGGTGATGGTGTGAGTGTCTGATATGTGATGTGAGTGTCTGCTATGTGATGTGATGATGTGAGTGTCTGATATGTGATGTGAGTGTCTGCTATGTGATGTGAGGGTGTGAGTGTCTGCTATGTGATGTGAGTGTCTGCTATGTGATGTGATGGTGTGAGTGTCTGCTATGTGATGTGAGTGTCTGCTATGTGATGTGATGGTGTAAGTGTCTGCTATGTGATGTGATGGTGTGAGTGTCTGCTATGTGATGTGAGGGTGTGAGTGTCTGATATGTGATGTGATGGTGTGAGTGTCTGATATGTGATGTGAGTGTCTGCTATGTGATGTGAGGGTGTGAGTGTCTGCTATGTGATGTGAGTGTCTGCTATGTGATGTGATGGTGTGAGTGTCTGCTATGTGATGTGAGTGTCTGCTATGTGATGTGATGGTGTGAGTGTCTGCTATGTGATGTGATGGTGTGAGTGTCTGCTATGTGATGTGATGGTGTGAGTGTCTGCTATGTGATGTGATGGTGTGAGTGTCTGATATGTGATGTGAGTGTCTGCTATGTGATGGTGTGAGTGTCTGCTATGTGATGTGATGGTGTGAGTGTCTGATATGTGATGTGAGTGTCTGCTATGTGATGTGAGGGTGTGAGTGTCTGCTATGTGATGTGAGTGTCTGCTATGTGATGTGATGGTGTCAGTGTCTGCTATGTGATGTGAGTGTCTGCTATGTGATGTGATGGTGTGAGTGTCTGCTATGTGATGTGATGGTGTGAGTGTCTGCTATGTGATGTGATGGTGTGAGTGTCTGCTATGTGATGTGATGGTGTGAGTGTCTGCTATGTGATGTGAGTGTCTGCTATGTGATGTGATGGTGTGAGTGTCTGCTATGTGATGTGAGTGTCTGCTATGTGATGTGATGGTGTGAGTGTCTGCTATGTGATGTGATGGTGTGAGTGTCTGCTATGTGATGTGAGTGTCTGCTATGTGATGTGAGTGTGAGTGTCTGCGATGCGATGTGATGGTGTGAGTGTCTGCTATGTGATGTGATGGTGTGAGTGTCTGCTATGTGATGTGAGGTTGTGAGTGTCTGCTATGTGATGTGATGGTGTGAGTGTCTGCTATGTGATGTGATGGTGTGAGTGTCTAATATGTGATGTGATGGTGTGAGTGTCTGCTATGTGATGTGAGTGTCTGCTATGTGATGTGATGGTGTGAGTGTCTGCTATGTGGTGTGAGTGTCTTCTATGTGATGTGATGGTAGGAGTGTCTGCTATGTGATGTGAAGGTGTGAGTGTCTGCTATGTGATGTGATGTGAGTGTCTGCAATGTGATGTGATGGTGTGAGTGTCTGCTATGTGATGTGATGGTGTGAGTGTCTGCTATGTGATGTGATGGTGTGCTATGTGATGTGAGTGTCTGTTATGTGATGTGATGGTGTGAGTGTCTGCTATGTGATGTGAGGGTGTGAGTGTCTGCTATGTGATGTGAGGGTGTGAGTGTCTGCTATGTGATGTGATGGTGTGAGTGTCTGCTATGTGATGTGAGTGTCTGCTATGTGATGTGAGGGTGTGAGTGTCTGCTATGTGAGGGTGTGAGTGTCTGCTATGTGATGTGTGAGTGTCTGCTATGTGATGGTGTGAGTGTCTGCTATGTGATGTGATGGTGTGAGTGTCTGCTATGTGATGTGATGGTGTGAGTGTCTGATATGTGATGTGAGTGTCTGCTATGTGATGGTGTGAGTGTCTGCTATGTGATGTGATGGTGTGAGTGTCTGATATGTGATGTGAGTGTCTGCTATGTGATGTGAGGGTGTGAGTGTCTGCTATGTGATGTGAGTGTCTGCTATGTGATGTGATGGTGTCAGTGTCTGCTATGTGATGTGAGTGTCTGCTATGTGATGTGATGGTGTGAGTGTCTGCTATGTGATGTGAGTGTCTGCTATGTGATGTGATGGTGTGAGTGTCTGCTATGTGATGTGAGTGTCTGCTATGTGATGTGATGGTGTGAGTGTCTGCTATGTGATGTGATGGTGTGAGTGTCTGCTATGTGATGTGAGTGTCTGCTATGTGATGTGAGTGTGAGTGTCTGCGATGCGATGTGATGGTGTGAGTGTCTGCTATGTGATGTGATGGTGTGAGTGTCTGCTATGTGATGTGAGGGTGTGAGTGTCTGCTATGTGATGTGATGGTGTGAGTGTCTGCTATGTGATGTGATGGTGTGAGTGTCTAATATGTGATGTGATGGTGTGAGTGTCTGCTATGTGATGTGAGTGTCTGCTATGTGATGTGATGGTGTGAGTGTCTGCTATGTGGTGTGAGTGTCTTCTATGTGATGTGATGGTGTGAGTGTCTGCTATGTGATGTGAAGGTGTGAGTGTCTGCTATGTGATGTGATGTGAGTGTCTGCAATGTGATGTGATGGTGTGAGTGTCTGCTATGTGATGTGATGGTGTGAGTGTCTGCTATGTGATGTGATGGTGTGCTATGTGATGTGAGTGTCTGTTATGTGATGTGATGGTGTGAGTGTCTGCTATGTGATGTGAGGGTGTGAGTGTCTGCTATGTGATGTGATGGTGTGAGTGTCTGCTATGTGATGTGAGTGTCTGCTATGTGATGTGAGGGTGTGAGTGTCTGCTATGTGAGGGTGTGAGTGTCTGCTATGTGATGTGTGAGTGTCTGCTATGTGATGGTGTGAGTGTCTGCTATGTGATGTGATGGTGTGAGTGTCTGCTATGTGATGTGATGGTGTGCTATGTGATGTGAGGGTGTGAGTGTCTGCTATGTGAGGGTGTGAGTGTCTGCTATGTGATGTGAGTGTCTGATATGTGATGTGATGGTGTGAGTGTCTGCTATGTGATGTGAGTGTCTGTTATGTGATGTGATGGTGTGAGTGTCTGCTATGTGATGTGATGGTGTGAGTGTCTGCTATGTGATGTGAGTGTCTGCTATGCGATGTGATGGTGTGAGTGTCTGCTATGCGATGTGATGGTGTGAGTGTCTGCTATGTGATGTGAGTGTCTGCTATGTGATGTGATGGTGTGAGTGTCTGCTATGCGATGTGATGGTGTGAGTGTCTGCTATGTGATGTGATGGTGTGAGTGTCTGCTATGTGATGTGAGGGTGTGAGTGTCTGCTATGTGATGTGATGGTGTGAGTGTCTGCTATGTGATGTGATGGTGTGAGTGTCTACTATGTGATGTGATGGTGTGAGTGTCTGCTATGTGATGTGAGTGTCTGCTATGTGATGTGATGGTGTGAGTGTCTGCTATGTGGTGTGAGTGTCTGCTATGTGATGTGATGGTGTGAGTGTCTGCTATGTGATGTGATGGTGTGAGTGTCTGCTATGTGATGTGATGTGAGTGTCTGCAATGTGATGTGATGGTGTGAGTGTCTGCTATGTGATGTGATGGTGTGAGTGTCTGCTATGTTATGTGATGGTGTGAGTGTCTGCTATGTGATGTGAGTGTCTGCTATGTGATGTGATGGTGTGAGTGTCTGCTATGTGATGTGATGGTGTGAGTGTCTGCTATGTGATGTGATGGTGTGAGTGTCTGCTCTGCGATGTGAGTGGACGTGCCTCTCAAAGCATTAACCAATTAGCCCCATCCCAGCCTTTAGCCTGGCCCTGTTATCAGGCTTTATTTACTGGCTAAAGAAATTAGACAAAGTAATGAAACAAGCCCAGCCCAGCCCAGCGCATAGAGTTCTGTTCTCACTAGAGGTGTGCAGAGTAGTCGGACAAAACAAGTATCGTAACGGATATGGGCAGTTTTCTGGATACGATTATGATCAGAGTATGTTTTGTAATTATCCGTAAATCGGATTTCCGGGTTCCAGCAAGCATCTTTCTCATGTCAGTCAGTCACAGAGTTTGTAAACCATACTGTAATGTCTTTGAGTCACTCATGTACGTGGCCTAAATAACTCTGTAAACAGACAGGCAAACTAGCTGCTGCTCTGACTGGATAGATTGAAGCTGTTTTTCTCCACCGACTCGATTCCTAATTTCATCACATCACTTTTTCCCGGCATGTTTTCGGTCTGATCATTTAGATTTCTCCTGCCTGCTACTATGATAAATCACACGGTGAGGACGTTTGATATCAAGCTATCAATGTGCATAATATCTAACAAGTGGGGCAAGGTTAGGGAAAAAGATTTAACACGGATGCGCATTCTGACTGAGTGACAGCAAACTTGGCTGCCCCGCTGCAAGTTGAGGACACAGACTCATACTGATCTCACTGAACGCTGCTCCTAATCTGCACCTTTTTTTGCAGTGAGAATATGCAGGGAGGTATTTTGTCAACATCTATTTAGGCATATTAAAACACCGTTTTTTTTGATCGCAAGTATCATCCGATCCGACGATCAACTGTCAACTTCAAATAAAATTGTATTTATCACTTACACGTGTTTAGCAGATGTTATTGTGGGTGTAGCGAAATGCTTGTGTTTCTAGCTCCAACAGTGCAGTAATATCTAACAAGTAATATCTAACAATGCACACAATCTAAAGTAAAGGAATGGAATTAAGAACATATTCCAGTCTGCGTGATCAAAACAATTTTGAAGCGTGGCTTCCGATTGGTCTGACCAGTGTTGAATGGTTCTCGTCACTGGTACATCCTGTTTGAGTTTCTGCCTATAAGACAGTAGGAGCAAGATTGCGTCGTGGTCGGATTTGCCGAAGGGAGGGTGGAGGGCTTTGTACGCATCGTGGAAGTTAGAGTAGCAGTGGTCGAGTGTATTACCCCTGCGCGTAGTGCAATCAATATGCTGATAGAATTTAGGTAGCCTTGTTCTCAAATTTGCTTTGTTAAAATCCCCAGCTACAATAAATGCAGCCTCAGGATATATGGTTTCCAGTTTACATAGAGTCCAGTGAAGTTCCTTGAGGGCCGTCTTGGTGTCTGGTTGAAGGGGAATGTACACAGCTGTGACTATAACTGCCGAGAATTCTCTTGGTAGGTAAAATGGCCGGCATTTGATTGTAAGGAATTCTAGGTCGGGTGAGCAGAAGGACTTTAGTTCCTGTATGTTGTTATGATTACACCATGAGTCGTTAATCATAAAGCATACACCCCCGCCCTTCCTCTTCCCAGAGAGGTGTTTATCTCTGTCGGCGCGATGCATGGAGAAGCCCGGTGGCTGAACCGATTCTGACAACATATCCCGAGAGAGCCATGTTTCCGTGAAACAGAGAATGTTACAATCTCTGATGTCTCCCTGGAAGGCAACCCTTGCTCGAATTTCGTCTACCTTGTTGTCAAGAGACTGGACATTGGCGAGTAGTATACTTGGGAGTGGTGAGCAATGTGCACGTCTACGGAGCCTGACCAGGAGGCCGCTCCGTCTGCCCCTTCTGCGGTGCTGTCGTTTTGGGTCGGCTATTGGGATCAGATCCATTGTCCTGGGTGGTGGTCCAAACAGAGGATCCGCTTCGGGAAAGTTGTATTCCTGGTCGTAATGTTGGTAAGTTGACGTTGCTCTTATATCCAGTAGTTCTTCCCGGCTGTATGTAATACGACTTATCACTACACCCAATGAAAACAATGCATAAACAAACAAAAAAACGAAAACAAATTTGCTTATCTATTCAACAACTACACTAACAAAACATGATGGACATCTTGAAGCATATGGAGATAGCAGACTGGGATAGGGATAGAATGAATATGTCCGTAAACATTCTAGCCAGCTGGTCTGCGCATGCTCTGAGGGCGCGGCTAGGGATGCCGTCTGGGCCGGCGGCCTTGCGAGGATTAACACGCTTAAATGTCTTACTCACATCGGCCACGGAGAAGGAGAGCCCACAGTCCTTGGTAGCGGGCTGTGTCGGTGGCACTGTGTTATCCTCAAAGTGAGCGGAGAAGGTGTTTAGCTTGTCCGGAAGCAAGACGTCGTGTCCGGTCCGTGGCTGGTTTTCCTTTTGTAGTCCGTGATTGTCTGTAGACCCTGCCACATACATCTCGTATCTGAGCCGATGAAATGCGACTCCACTTTGACTCTATACTGACATTTTGCCTGTTTGATTACCTTACGGAGGGAATGGTTCGCACTGCTTGCATTCGGCCATAAATCCCAGTCACCTTGCCACGGTTAAATGCGATGGTTTGCACTTTTGGTTTATCACGAATGCTGACACTTCCTGTTTGAGTTTCCGCCTATAGGAAGGAAGGGAGGAGCAAAATGGAGTCGTGATCAGATTTGCCGAAGGGATGGCAGGGGAGGGCGTTGTAGGCATCCAGAAAGTTGGAGTAGCAGTGGTCGAGTGTTTTAGCAGCGCGAGTACTACAGTCAATGTGTTGATAGAACTTTGGTAGCCTTTTCCTCAAATTTGCTTTGTTAAAATCCCCAGCTACAATAAATGCGGCCTCAGGATATATGTTTTACAGTTTGCATAAAGTCCAGTGAAGTTCCTTGAGGGCTGTCGTGGTATCGGCTTGAGGGGAATATATGAAAATTTGTTCTCAACTAGCTTACCTGGTTAAATAAAGGTAAAATAAATAAATAATAATAAATAAAAAATACACGGCTGTGTCTATAACCGAAGAGAATCCTCTTGGGAGGTAATATGGTCGGCGTTTGATTGTGACGTATTCTAGTTCGGGTGAACAAAAGGACTTGAGTTCCTGTATGCTATCACAATCACAACATGAGTAGTTAATCATGAAACATACACCCCCGCCCTTCTTCTTCCCATAGAGATATTTATTCCTGTCTGCGCGATGAACTGAGAATCCAACTGGCTGAACGGACTCAGACAGTTTGTCCCGAGAGAGCCATGTTTCCGTGAAACAGAGTATGTTACAATCCCTGATATCTGTCTGGAAGGAGATCCTCGCCCTGAGCTTGTCAACTTTATTATCCAGAGACGGAACATTAACGAGTAATATACTCAGAAGTGTTGGGTGGTGTGCAAGCTTCCTGAGTAGGACTAGAAGTCCACTCTCTTTTCCACCTCTTTTCTGCCGCCATTGTTTTGAATCAGCCTCTGGGATCAGTTGAATTGCCCTGCCCTGAACAAAGGATCCAGTTCGGGAAAGTCGTATTCCTGGTCGTAATGCTGGTGAGTTACTGCCGCTCTGATATCCAAAAGTTCTTCCCGGCTGTATGTAATAACACAAACCATTTCCTGGGCTAACATTGTAAGAAATAACACATCAAAAAACGAAATAATTCAATGTTTCCTAAAAGATATGGATACGAGTATGGTGATGTCGGTACATTCCTAGTACTCACCACTAAAATGAATTGTCAGGTTTTAGGAACCTAACTGCATTAAAACAATGTTTGTTTGTGTATCATAACTAGTTGTTGACAGAGGCATACAGTATTTGGTGTGAGAACAGACCAGAGGATAGGGGTTAACTTGTTCCCTCTCACTTATCTCAACGTTTGGAGCCTGCAGACAGAAACAGAGAAACAGACAGAAACAAAGTAGAGTTGCCACTGAGCCAGACTTCCCCCCCCTTCTGTCTCTGTGTCCTTTCCTAGAAACAGGTCTAGTAGGGGCTGAAGCCATCCCAGGGTCATGTAATATAATTAATTTATTTTCAGCAGAGAGACACTGTGTATTTGTTACTTTCAGAGCTCCATAAATAGAAGACATGGAGGTTGAAGTTAGGAGCAGCTTTTATTTGCCTGCTTGCCTGCGCCCCAGGGCTGAATAATTAATGCAGACAGAGTGGAAACCCCCAGGGTGGGCGGGAGCAGGATCTTCCTCTCCTCCATCCCTCCATCCATCCATCCATCCCTTTACATTTCTCTCAACCAGCCCACAGAGGACCTCTGTCTTCCCAGCATCCACCCAGCTTCTCAAAACTCACCAGTGTGTGTTTCTGTATGTGTGGTTGTGTGTGTGTGTGTGTGTGTGTTGCTGTGGAGCATCTCATCTCTTTGCCGAGGAGCTGCCAGGCCACACTGACGTGAGAGAGAGGGACCGGCTCTAGGTGGCTCTGGGGAACAGCTGCCATGGCAACGGACCCTCGCTGGTCAGTCTAGTGTTACCACAGGGTAGGAGGGAGGGAGGGAGGTAAGGAGGTAAGGAG